>NC_051162.1:80943025-80982472 GCF_013339745.2 Dermacentor silvarum | reverse complement strand
TTGTAAAAGATACGTCAATAAAAAGAAGTTCTTTACCTATGCAGACACGCTGCTTAGAAATATGGCACTTACTTACATTTTAGAGCACACATCAAATTGCGTTTGCATGGAGAGGGATTATACTGAGAGGTTAGCTGATACATTCTTATAGACTTGTTTTTCATGATACAAATGAATTACAATTTCCTGCAGCTTTACTATAAATAACCCCGGTAAACCTTGTGTAACAACCCAAAAATCAGCCATAAATCCAAGTAGTCGTAGGAAAATAAACTGGTACCAAGCATGCACCTGGGGAGTAGTGCCGCTTTTATATTAGGGCTGGCGATGGGAGGGCTCACTGAAGTACCATTTATTCTTTTCTATGAAGGAACACTGACACAACCTCTGAAATTTGTGTTGAAAGAGTTGTGTCTTGTTTAGGTTATTGCAGCCAAAAAAAAGCTTGTACACTGAAACAATGACAAGCGAAGGTTATTTATCACATGTTCCTTAGCAGCACTACTGCTTCGGTTACATGTTTCTTCCACAAGAATATTTTAATTCGCCATACACAGAGACACAGTGCTGTGCATTTTTAGGAAATACTTCTAAAACTCACTTTTCCCATAGATTTCCTAATACAGTACAGATCAGAAGAGGCGGAAATATGAAGAGATCATTTTGTCTCATTTTTGTTACCCTTTGTATCATGAGGTAAGTAATCAGGCAATTCTATATTTGTATTTTTAAGTGAACACGTATATGATGACTCCACGCATAACACAGTATGCACACTTTCATTCCCATTATGTTTTACGAAAAATGTTATGTGCTGCTCAACGAAATACCCCCAGCAACATGGAATTACAGAAAATAAATATGTTGAGATAAATACGTTGAGATACCATCACTTATGGAGACATCGCCTAATGAAGGAGCACAAAAGGCACACGGGAATACCTCGGGAAATATCTGCAAATATTCCACAGCTAACTTGTTTCTCCAAGAGAAAAGTAGAAAATACCATACCAATAAAATCGGTCAGACTTGGAGGCACAATCTCTCCAATGCTGCTCCCAGCATGCTTAGAAGTAGTATTCAAGCTATTAGACTGGGAAGCTTAAGAGAGTGGATCAGCGGCGCATATCTGTACAACATTCAGTTTGCACACGGCATTGTCCTGTTCAGCAACTCTACGAATGAATAGCAAAAAAATGTTTGAACTAGCCGAGAGTAAAAGGACGGTTGAAGAATAATGTGCAGAAGACAAAGGAAATGTTGAATAACCTGGCAAGAGAACAAGAATTCACGATCGCCAGTGAGCCCCTGGAGTGTGTACAGTAGTTCGTTTATATCGGTCCATTACCCACACGGCATCCTGAACACAAGAATGAAATATACAGGTCAATAAACAAAGGGTTGGAGTGCATAGGTCAGGCATTACCAAATCCTGGCTAGGTGCATATCACGATAATTGAAAAGAAAAGTTACATTCATTGCGTTATGCCGGTGCTAACATGTGGCGCAGAAACTCGGATGTTCACAACGAAGCTCGAAAACAAGTAATAACCGCGCAAACAGCGATGGAACGAAAAATGTCAGGCGTACAGTTAAGAGACACAAAGAGAGTGGTGTGGATCTGAAAGCAAACGCGGATAGCCGATATTCTAGTTGATACTAGTGGAGAAAAAAAAAAGAGCTGGACCGTGAGAGCTACAGATAGTGTGCCAACGGAAATGCAGTCGATGTTGGCCGGAAACTACACATGGCATGACGTGTGATTAATGTCCTGACATGAATGTCCTAAATGAGATGGCTATAATGGATTGAATGACATGACGTGCATTTCATTAACTGGATATGTTCTGGTTATGCTTGTGAAGATATACGCGTGACAATAATGAGATGTCATGCCATTTATGTCATAAAATTATTCGTAATAATGTCATGGCCTGTACGCCAGCCATCACATGATTCCCATGAATCTCATGACATGTATGACAAGATTAAGATAAATGTATGACACGCTACGTGCGTGCACTGCATGACATTATCATGACAAGAAGTTATGCCGACCCAGGGGACCTAGCTGTCTAATGACTTGGGCAGATTACATTATGCTCGTGTTCGTGAGGCCGCGATGGTCATTGCATCGTCATTCCAGCTTTGTCATCCGAACTCGCCTCTATTGTCACTAATATCAGTTCAATGTTCAAACAAGTAAATCAGGATATCCATGACATGAATGAAATCCGCTAACATGCATCACATGAATGACATGCTAGTCATGACATGATTGTCATGAATTTCATAAATGGCAGGATGTGATGGCGTTCTGGTCATTTTTTTAAAACTGGATAAGCGCGGAGAAATATGCCTTCACAAAGTGACAAGAATGACATGTATTGGCGTGCTAATGCACGTGTTGTCGTAATGTCATGTCATGCAATTCATGAATATTATGCCATGACGCGCATGTCACTCATGAGATCACGTTTATGTCATGCCAGTAATATCAGGTCAAGCACGCGTGTCAGATCATTCAAAGGTAGATACTATCATCATCTTCAGCCTATATTTATTACCACTGCAAGACGAAAGCCCCTCCCTGCGATCGCCAATTACCCCTCTCTTGCGCTAGCTTATTCCAATTTGCGCGTGCAAATTTCCCAACTTCATCTCCCCACCTAGTTTTGTACCGTCCCCGACTAAGCTTCCCTTCTCTTGGTCTCAATTCTGTAACTAATGGTCTACCGCTTATCCATCCTACGCAATAAATGGCCTGCCCAGCTTCACTTTTTCCTCTTTATGTCAACTAGAATATCGGTTACCCCTGTTTGCTCTCTTATCCACCGCGCTCTTTTCCTGTCTCTTAACGTTAGGCCTAACATTATTCGTTACGCCGCTCTTTGTGCGGTCCTTAACTTGTTCTCGAGATTCATGGTTAACCTCCAAGTTTCTGCCTCGTATGTTAGTACCGGTAGAATACAATGATTGTACACTTTTCTTTTCAACGACAGCGGTAATCTTCCAGTCAGGATTTGGCAATGCTTGCCGTATGCACTACAACCCAATTTTATTCTGTATGATGAGGGTCTCCTGTGAGCAGTAGGCTTAGATATGCACATATATATCGAGTTAAAGAAAAGACCACGACAGCATGTTGTCATTCTTTATATTTATGTAATGACATGCATGTCATGGCAAACATGTGATGTCACTGATGTCATGAATGACATCCGCTCGTATGTCTTGTCATTGATGTGAAGGCTCACAAGACATCTCACGAAATCCACGTGTGAAATACATGTCATAACATGTACGTCATGCACGCATTTCATTATTATCCTGATATATAGGATGTCCCACGTAACTTAAGCCAAACTTTAAAAAATATGCAAATGCTACGTAGCTGGGCCGACAGAACCAATTTAATGTTGCTTGCCGTCGGTCGTCGCTTGGATACTCAGATTATTTTTTGCGTTCCACCTAGTTACATAATTAGTTTTCATTTTTATGTAGCTTCTCAAACATTATATTTAGATAAAAAGTGTCAAGAAAGTTGTAGATCAACCTGAAAACCCCCTGAATACGTCCTGTTGCTGAATACGTGGTAGAACAAAGTGTTCTTTGAAGCACAAAAGAAGCCCTCGAATACACTTAAAATGCCTTGAGAGGCCAGTCGTACGGCAATTTTGCGTGTATTCGCGCGCTTCTGCACTGCTTTCAATTCGCCCTTGCAAACGGATTGGCACATTGGCGCACAAGAAAATATTAGGCATTGGCGTTGTCCGGAGCATGGCCATTACGAAATGGGAGATAAGTACAGTGCTCAGACGACAGAAGTCTAGTATCAACGCATACCAACGAAAGCCTTTTACGCAAAATTACACGGAAGTGTGTAGCCGGTTTATAAGCACAGATCAATCCGATGTCTTTGTTTTGAAGTCTAAATTGATCCACTCTTGTGGCTGCATGTGAACGTGGATATAAAACAACACATTCGGGAAATTGCTCCCAATTCAACTAGTGAGCACTATGCACAAACGCAGGAGCAAATTAGACTGAGCAGGCAATGTTCACGTGGCGCTAGTGACAATAGACCCTTGCAACTCAGCTCTAAATGCTGCACCTCAATCTCTTATGACAACCAGTGGGGCTCCATGTCGAAGCACTGTTGTGAACAAAAAGCTTGGCAACTTCGGCCGCCGTTCCTCGCTCAAGGCTGCCAGTTTCAGCATATCGTGTAACATAGTCGGTTGCGATAACGATCCACCTCTTTCCTGATGACGATGTGGGAAACGGTCCAAGAACTTGTTGAACGGTCCAAGAAACGGTCCATCTCAACTTGTAGAAATGGAGTCTTAGGTGGGTCTATGGGTTGGAGAAGGCCAGCTGGCTTTACGGGTGGTGTTTCGCGCCTTTGACATTCGCGACGTGTCTTCGCGTAGTGATGCATTGACGCTAATAATTAGGCCAATAATATCTTGCATGGATTCTGGCAAATGTTCGGGTGGCACCCAAGTGGTCTGATGACGGGTCCTCATGGCAGGCTTCTAATATTTCAGGCTACATGACTGATGGTACGACTAGTAAGAACGTTTCACTAATGTTTTAGAAGTTTCTCTTGTAGAGTGCGTTATCTCGGAGGCAGAATGAAGATAATCCTCTCTCAAAAATGCGTGGAACTTGAACGTTATGCCCTTCGATATACTTTATGAGTGGGAGCAGATCTGCGTCGGCCCGTATTGCTCGGTGATTTCCGCGGCTCCCATACCAAAATTATTGGAAAATCGTCGTCTTAAAAAGAAGCAGAGCCGACCGGTGCGCGTGACAAGTAATCAGTGTCATTACGCTTTCACCCAGACTTATATACAACGGTAATGTCGCATTCTTAGAGCCTGAGGCTCCAGCTTCCAAGTCATCCGGATGCGTCTTTCAAGCTTGCCAGCCAGCTCAGTGAATAATGGTTGCTGACTGCACGAAACGACCTGCCGTAGAGGTATGGTCCAAACTTGTTGATGACCAATATTACTGCCAAGCACTACAACTCCGTCGCAGAATAGTTTCTTTCAGCTTTTGGGAGAGTGTGGCTAGCGTACTCTATGACCTTCTCTTCTCCATTCAGCGAGTGAACTAAAACTGCGTCAAGACCCAGATTGCTGGCATCCGTGTGTACTTCTGTGTCTGCGGTCTCGTCTAAGTTGGCGAGGATTGACGTGGATTGCAAACGCTTCTTTAGTTCATTGAAAGCAGTGTCTTCTTCGGTATGCCACACGAAGGGTACGCCTTCTTTCTTGAGTCTTGTTAAAGGTTCGGAAATTTTGGAGAAATTTTGTGCAAATCGCCTGTAGTAAGCGCATGAGCCCAAAAATTGAAGCACCTCTTTCTTATCTCATGGCTTGGAAAATCCTGCGACGGCTGTAGTCTTCTACGGGTCCGGCTCAATACTTTCAGCGCTGATGAAATGACTCAAGAAACGAAGCTCTTCAAATCCAAACTGGCATTTTTTCCGCTTAATTGTCAAGCCAGCCGACTGGATAGCTGAAGCACTAAGCGTAGCCGAACGTTGAACAGAATACCACAACGTAATCCAAGTAGACTAGGCATGACTGCCATTTGAGACTAGACAGGACACTATGCATCATGTGCTGGAAGGTCGCTGGCGCGCAACAGAGGCTGAATGGGAGTGCTTCAAACTCATAAAGTCCGTCCGGAGTTACGAAAACTGTCTTTCACATTTTCACATTTTTCACATTGACAGCACATCCACGAAGGCAGAATCGTCGATATGGGCACCATATGTACATGTGACCAGCCTCTCCGCAATGGAACCAGAGTGGCGTCCTGTCAGGTGTGCGCCTCACGTCGATTTTCCGTGGTCTGTACTTTCCCTGGGAAGATTCACTGCGCGGAGCCGGTGGGCGTGCACTGGGAGCTGCGAATGGTGCAGTCTGCACGGTAGGTTGACGTAAAGCGTCAGGGTATGTTGGTACGAGGCGTTCCTGCAATGGTTGTCCGAGTGAAACAGGCTGCACCTCCGATTCCGGTTAACATCGCGTGCCTAACTTCATCCCGCATGATGGCGGCGAGTGAAGTAATATTCCACGCGACTTGCAGTTGCTGCAGCTTCCGTAGCTCTTCTTTCACGATAGATTGCACCAACTCTCTCAACGCTTCGGTGTTATTACCCACGATTGCCGAAAGAACGTCTACAGGTACGCTGCTGATATCACGGTTGTAGTGGCGGCGCGCTGCTGCAGGACCTTCTCTATCGTCGTCGCCTCGGTGCGAAACTCTACAACAGTACGTGGTGGGCTTCGAACCAACCCTGCAAATAGGTCCTCCTTCACGCCATCCATAAGGTGACAGAATTTCTTCTTTTCGGGCATGTTTGGATCGGCACGTTTGCACAGATGGGACATGTCCTCGATGTATATGCTGACACTCTCGTTGGTGCGTTGGTTCCTGGCTTGTAGAGCATTCTCAGCATTCTCTCGGCGATCGGTGCTTGGAAACGCAGCAAGCCCAGATGTCGCCGAAACTCTTCCCACGGTGTTAACACCACTTCGTGTTTCTCATACCATGTCTTCGCTGAATCCCCCAACACGAAGTACACGTGGCGACGTTTCCGTGCCCGGTCCCGGACGTTAACATGTGCGACCCTCTCGAAGTGCTCGAACCAATCCTCCACCTCTTCGTACGGGTCGCGGTGGAACAGCTCGGCCATGCACGGCGGGTACACGATGACCTCGGATGATCTCGCCTGGCTAGTCATCCTTGTTGCGTCAGCGGAAGACACGGTCTGTGTTGCCGCAGCAGCGGGAAGCGGTCCGAATTCAGGCGGGTCTCCCCGAAGTCGGCGGCTGGCGCGCTAGTGCACTGGAATCAGCTCTCCAGATTCCATTCGCTGAGGATTGGGACTCCGGTCTCTGACACCCAGGGGACTTCCTATCATACCCCGGTACCTCCACCAGAATATAACGGTATTGCGAGGAGTAAAATACAATAACTGGTTTGTTAAGGGCGAACATGTGCCATGAAACTAGCTATGTACACGAAAAGTTTACAAGAACGTTCCACACGAGCGTCTCTACGCCGAACGCACTTCTTCCTCTTCTTCCAGTGATGGTCCGCGTCACTGTCTGGTGCGCGTGGACGAGCGATATACTGTCGCTGCGCCACCCCACGAAACCAAGCAGGCGCGCGAGACGTAGCAGACGCTCTTGTGACAGCGTGGCTCGTTGGCTACCGTCCCAGAAGACATGCTTTGGAGCAGACTTGGGGCGATATTGCATAAATAACAAGGCATGAGTGAGCTAGCCCCCATCATCAATCAATGAAAAAGGCGTCCTTTCTAGATGACAAGCCATAGAAGAGAGGCGGTGCCTATTTACTTAATTTTTTTGCAAATACTGTTTGAATAAAAGCACCCATTCAGTGTTATTTTTTCCTTCCATCTAAATAAATGATGAGTTGTTAGCCGAGGTCAATTTGTATGGTTTCCCTTCACTCCCTGTGTAAATTTTGTTCTGAATAGTTACATGAACTGACCGGCAAACTTAAATGCGCACTACGAATTTCGCCTAGCGGACATGGCTGGTTCTCAGATAACGCACAATTAAAGTGATGGGTATCTGTTGGCATACTGTAGTAATAGTGGGTACAGGCTAGCTTTGACATTGCTGGAGCACTTCACCTGTCACACGGCTACAGCACATAAGTGTCAGTGCAGAACAACAAAAGCAAGCAGCTGGGCGCATCAATAATAACTTTGACCTTAGCAGTAACATGGGCTATTCCATATTGCTAAAACACCCGCTAATATGTGGAAAGTATATGTACTCCACAAGTATACTTAGTGATCGATACTTGCATAGTTGCAGTGCATATTATGCTTGTTCCAGACACTAGTATTTATGTCAAAAATATTTTTTAGGATTACATATGATCCTTTTAATTCATCCACCTACTTACTGTCTCACTGATGGCATTATAATTTGGCCTTGTTAGTTGAACATATTCTGACCTGAACAGTGCCAAGCAGAATATATAGAAGACCGCCCAATGTATCGTCCAAATACAAGGATGAAACATAACACATGCAAAGGAACCAAGACTATTTGAAAGAATTATTGACCGCTGTAGAATTGGGGCTTCTTGGTTGATAGTCACTATTAAAATTACGCCAGTACCAAGCTGAATGTTCTGCGTGCTGTTGCTAAAATAAAATTCATTTGATGAGGAATTGCATATGTAGCATCATGGCAGACAATTTAGCACTGTGTACGGAATTGCATGCTCTTCAATGATAAAAGAATAAAAATACTGAGCTGTCTACCTTTAATTGAGTGGTCTATGCTGTATTGGCTAGTCTGCAAGTGAAAAATATTGAAACTAACTGGTCACAAACCTGCAACTACTAGATGCCTACCAGCAAAGATGCATGGGGACAGTTTACAAAGAATATAAAGAAAGGGAGGAAAAAAAAACAGAAGCTTACTAGAAAACACCTCACTACTAAAGTAACTGCAGCGCAGTGAATAATGGCCTTCATATTTCAGTTAAAAAATTCAAGCTCATCAAATGTGCATTTGCCAGTTGCAGTTATTCTGAGAACGACACATAATTTTAAACATGAATGTTAGACAAAGGTAAGCACACTGCATGCTTAGGCTTGTGACATATTTGGGACACGACACTTCTAATTCTCACATGCACAAAAACTGCACATGCATGTAGCATAAACAGAGCAAAAATACGGATATAAAAGCTGCACATAGGAAGGAGTTTCAAAACAATAAAACCAAAATAATAAGGGAAATATACTGTGTAGTAGGCAAAAATAAAATTTTATTTGAAGCCCAGCGATTGATCCGATAAAATGTAATAAACATCAGGACATGTTAGGTCTAGTTTTATATAGAACACTATATTGTGTTCATAAAGATTTTGTAGTCTGCGTTAAGTAATATGTCGATAAACTTATTCAGGAATCATACTAAGTTCCTACTTTTTAGAACACGTACAATTCATGCATACCTGATACGACCATTCCCATTACACGCCGTGCTACTGCAGTCATGGCCACGGGTTCCCTGCATTTCTGGGGCTCCTCCATTACGTGGACACTGCTGTGGGTCACCGCCTCACCACTGCAAAATGAGTTCTGTGTTAACTTATAGAAGTGGCACAATAAAACTGTCCGATTGTGAACACATGCACGAAGCACATAAAAACAGTCACAAAAACAAAGCCCGCACTAGTGCAAGGTGGCAACAGAGCACAAGGTCGAATTCATTAATGAATGTCATAATAATTTGGGACCGCTTCATCAACATAAGGTTTTGAACATGCATGCAGCAGCACATTACAAGAAATGTCCGTTTACATAACAATATTGGAGTTTGCTTTCATGACTTAGTTTAAGCAACTTCCCCTGCCATGGTTAGTTACATCAAAGTTATGACAACATCTTTTGTATTGGAAAGGAAGCTTTACTAGTAGCAAGCTCTGACTGCTTATATTTTTTCCTCTAAAACTGTTCGTAAGCAGACCTGGTAAGCAGAGATTGTTTATAACATCGAGGAGTTTATAAGTGAGGAACTATAATTGCAGTAAGAATCGGTGAAGAGACAGATGGGTCTTTATTATGGAACTTAAACAAAAAAAAAACACAGCATATCCACAAAGTGAATGATGATGAGTGGGCGAAGCACCGGGGGATCATTCGGGTAAACCACAGCTACGGACGAGAGATAAAGAGAGCGCGCGTCGGGAATGAGAGAGAAAATTACACCATCTTCCCGTAGGGGAACGCTGAGTAGTATGCGAAGCAGCCATGGGGTCGACTCAAGGTAGTTTTATCAGCTGTATAAACTTGGACATGCAGCACCAGCAACGCGCAGAACTGTTGTCGACGCCGTCGGCGTTTTGCCCGCGTTCGCACCGAGCGCGCGCAAAGTGGAACCGGAAGTGGAACCGGAACGCCATCTAGTGAACACTTCATAAAACTACAGGTGGCTACGGACACACAACGTCATCTATTGAGCAATTCATAAACTAGAGGTGGCTAAATACTACTACTACTAGTACTACTACTACTACGGAGGGAACGACCCACACCCTAAGGAGCTTCGCCCCTAAAAAGCGGGAGCGCATGCACAGGGGCACATGATGAACACGATTATTTTCTAACATAATATTTCTCACCGGAAGAAAACGCTTATCAGGATTTCATGAATTTCCCTAACTAAATTCTGACAACCAGCAGGTAGCATGCATGAGCACAGGTTTCAGTGTTATCATGGTTTTTCTATTTCGTAAGTTCGTAAGGCCGCCTATGCACACCGGAGGAGCACGCACAACACACGTGTAGTTAGCAAGAACGATTGTTTACCAGATGAATGGTACGAGGCGGTCGAAAAGAGCTCTCCAAGTTGCCGTTACTGCGACTCCCAGCATACATGCCGCCGCATAGTGGACTAGCTGAGGCGCGCTAACAGTGCGCATTATTTCTTTGCGACGTCCACCCAACTTTCCACGGCAACCCGAGACAAAGCGAACGTACTTTGCGGCATGAAAATCGTAGGTCCACATTAGCCTGGCATGCCACGCACACGGCGAGTTTGCAGCGAGACACAAGCTATCTCCTGCCACTTTTCTGCAATCTATGTTCCAAATCATAGCAGAAAGCACAAAAGCACACGATCAACCAAACGCATTATAGCAACCCGCACAACTGGCCGGCATGTTGAACACGGACGGATGGATGGATGAATGAATGGATGCTATGAGCTTCCCCTTTGAAACTGGGTGGGGAGTTGCTCCACCAAGCCCTTAAGGAAAAAAAGCCGGCAG
Source organism: Dermacentor silvarum (assembly GCF_013339745.2). NCBI lineage: Eukaryota > Metazoa > Arthropoda > Arachnida > Ixodida > Ixodidae > Dermacentor > Dermacentor silvarum. The sequence goes on along the minus strand of NC_051162.1, from coordinate 80,971,630 downwards.
ATCCCGCACCCTATGGGAATCGATGTTATACGAAGCATGTGCGGGGAGCGTACCAAGTTAACGAAATGACAATGAGAGCACCAAGAAGTAGGCACGTGTTTCATGACCTACATAACACGCATGTCATGACATTCACGTCATGAGTCCTTAAGGTGAAATCCATGGTCATGCTCACGGCTATGACTTCGACCTTTAGCCTTTTCATTCACTTAGTGGCACATCCGAACCCATTCCATTGTTTTTTGAGTGTTAATCTTTTTTCGCTGAGTAATTGTCATTATTGCTGAGTCATGGTCATGACTATGACTTCTACCAGTGGTCCTAGACAGTGACCTTGGTAAACTCGGCGGTAATGCCGTTCCACTCAATGTAAAAGCTGCAGAAGTGTGAAGCAATGATTCGCCGGTTTTTCCCTTGTGCTTTCCTTGCGTTTATCTTATTTTATCCTGTGTTTATCTAGTGTTCAGCAATCCATCTTCTGTTTTGACACCTATGCTAAGGCACAACAGGTAGGAAACCGCCAGGCACATGGAGCCAAAGCGACACGCACATGGAGCAATTGCCTTTGCTGCGCGTGACCACGACGACATGAGATCACATTACACGCCGACAGCCCTGGCCCTTAAAGTGCTTCGCACTTATAACACCGCCACTTGTATACACGTGAGGCTGTTGTGGCCTGCGTAATGCCTGGAATATCACCCTTACACTGACGTTTGTTGCCATGATGCACCAAACTATGTATAGATGTTGTGAGAAAAAAACAACAACAACAACATTGATGAGCCCATACTTTACGCTATAGTTTGGAGCAGAAAGAAATTCTGTGATGTGTTTTCAATTTTGAATCGCTTCTTCTGTCTGCCGTCCGAGAATGCATGGTCTTCGAGAGCGGGTTGTGTTATCATCGGAAAGTCATCTCTGTGGCGTGATTTGAAAGATTCGCGCTTCTGTCAACACACTTAAACTCCCTGCATGACGTTTTCAACTCCTGGCTGTGCTAGCTGCGCCGTCAATTCGTTTTAAATAACTCTGTGCTCTCGTCAACATCAACTGTAGCCTCAGAAATTCTTGAAACAATCTCCGAGGAGCAGTGTGCAGTGTTTCAGAGCGCGTTACAATTGTGTCAGTTGAAAAGCATCAAAGCTACGAGGGTTCTTTGCTCGTGTGGCGCAGGTTAGACCCGTGTTGTCCGTATCTTGCTTTCGTGTCGGTGTGTTTAATGTGCGTGGGTTGCCTCCTGTCGTCTGTGCTTTCTGTGTTTATCGTGCGACCTACGAAGATTGTTCCAAAAAGTCACATATCTCTGCATCGTGCATGTGTCCTATGTCAACAAGAATAACTCATTTACTACTAAAGATTTTCGAATGAAATGTGCTATACTACTCGTAATTTATTTAGTTGGCTGTGCAATTAACTAAAAATAATTATCGTACAACTTCTGTAATGACTTCATTTTATAGTAACGCATGCTTATCAGAAGAGCATTCTACTTTTAGGTTATTTTATAATTGCATTCCCAGGACCTTTCAGTTGTTAGTTTTAATTGTTTCATTGTACAGATCCATGTCTCACGTATGTGACTACCAACGATTCATTATGAGGAGCTAAATTTAAGTAATAATTGCTAGAATGAGAAGCACCTTTGTAACATTTTAAGTAACAGAATACAGTAATAAATGCAATACAATAATACAATACAGTAATAAATACAAGTATGTCCCTTTAATGCAATCACAATGCATTGGGCGCCTGTTAATTATCTCCAGGTGGTGAAAATAATTTGGAGCCCGCCCCCCCCCCCCCCCCCCTACACTGCAGTGTGTCTCGATCATGGTTTTCGCATAAACCCCAGAATTGGTTGGAAATTTCAAATTTGGCAGACTATGTAACAGCGCGATTGGCCTCTACAATGTGCTCTATATGGTCGACTAATAATATGTCTCATTACCATCCTCCTCGAAAATTTTTTCCACGACTTGGCATTCTACACATTATTGTGTGACGCGCTTTGACATTAGCAATCACAAGAAATGCGGTCTACGCCTCTCAATAAAAATGTTAAGATGAATTTTAATTTGAGTCTCTGATGTATTTGTGATGCTAAACAATATTAGCCGATACATTTCTGGTGCCTCTCTGATGGCACATTAGATATGCATATCGTCTTAACCAGTAACTTTGTTCATTTTCATAACGGTTAAGAACGCTGAGGTTACCCAGCATTCGCGTTTGGTATTTCATACATCAGAACTGGTTTTGGCACGTAAAACACCAGAAAGAAGAAGGTATTTCATGCAAGTTTGAGTTAAATAAGTGCCCCAAAACACACAACACCCACGAAAAGGAGTGCACACAGGGCTAGCGCTGCAGTGAACTATTTATTCCATGACACGTTGCCATACAATATATACAAGGTGTCCCAGGTATCACGCAGCTCGTTTTAAAAATAGAGGTACCGCCTCACGCGAAGTAAACCGAGTGTGCATTGTTTCCAGTAGAGTGGAGTAGCCGCCAGTATTTTTTTTTGTTACTGAGATTTAGTTATTGAACTGTAATTATTTATCTAACTCGAGAAGTACTGTCCCAATTATCAAAGTGTCAATGAGAAAGTTGTAGAGCAACATGAAAACCTCCCGATACAGCTTTCCGTCGCTCAATACGTGCTACATAGATGTGTTTTTCTGAGTGTGAAAGAAGCCCGCGAATACACAAAGAATTGCCGCACGACTGGCCGCTCGAGGGACTTTGCGTGTATTTGCGGGATTCTTTCATACTCAGAAAAACACCTTTATGTAGCACGTATTGAGCAGCGGGAAAGCTGTATCGGGAGTTTTTCATGTTGCTCTACAACGTTCTCATTGTCACTTTGATAATTAGGACAGTGCTTCTCGAGTTACATAATTAATTGCTATTAATTAAATCTCGGTAAGGAAAAAAATACTGGCGGCTACTCCACTGTACTGGAAACAATACGCACTAGGTTTGCTTCGCGTAACGCCATTCCTATATTTTAGCTAGGACACCCTGTGTATACGGAAGAAGAAGGGGAACCGAGGGGCTGGATTTCGTTAATCATAACCACATAAAGCCCACAGACAATGACGCCTAGGACAGCATAGGGGAAATTAAGTGTGGCTGAAATTAGAATGTGCAAAATAATGAAGCAAAGGGGAATGAAAGTGGACGAAAAGATAACTTGTCGCCGGCGGGAGCCGAACCCGCTACCTACACATTATGCGTGCGTTGCACTACCAATTGTGCGACGGCAACGGCGACCAGTTCGTCCACTAACTTGGGTATTTATCTTTAGTAGATCTAGCCCTAGGTGTGTTAGCTAGCACCACTCAGAACCATGGTGGGCGGATGTGGAACATCCATTGTAGGCCGATGGAATCATGTAACACGCCCACCCTGGTTCTGAGTGGCGCTGGCTAACACACCTAGGGCTAGATCTAGTAAACATAAATACCCAAGTTAGTGGACGAATTAAAGGCAGTTGCCCTAACATAATTGGTATTGCAACGCACACGCGTAATGCGGAGGTTGCGGGTTCGGCTCCTGCCGGCTACAAGTTATCTTTGCGTCCACTTTCATTTACCTTTTCGTCAATATTTTCTACATTCCAATTTCAACCACACTTAATTTCCCCGATGCTTTCCTTGGCGTCATTGTCTACCGGCTTTAGGTAGTTATCATATATATATATATATATATATATATATATATATATTTATATATATATATGTGTATGACCGACATACGCGTAGATGCCGGAATGAAAATGAGGCATAAACACTAATTTTTGGCAATTTGATATACTTCTCAAGGAATTTAATTTCGTTCGCCTACGAAGTAACAGAAAGCTCAATGATGATGCCGCCCTGCCGCCATATTTCATAAAACCCTTACAGTAATAACACTGCCAGTAGATTGCAGTTATTTTCCAAGAACTTGCGCTTACCGAAAAAATAGCACGACTGCAATAGTTCGCGTGCTCTGCCATATGCGTGCGTTCATTGTTTGCTGTGCTCAAGGCGTGCGCGCTGAAAATGTATATTACACACCTTGCGGCATGATCGATGTACCTCTTGCCAGATTACAAAAGAATCTCGTATACCACTCCGCAAGTACATGTCTCAAAGCGCAAGCGCGTTGTCCTGCCAACCTGTTTTTTATCGGCTACGGCTGCTATACAAGGGCGCCAAAGACGGACGAATTTTTGGGGGCCGAAAACACTACGGCAACGTCACGGTTCTACAATACTTTATGTATGCAAGACATGACACCCAGCTGACAATTTATAATAGCGGATTCAGCACCGTACTTGCTACGCGTGCACAAACTCATTATTTATTTATTTAATGACGCGTGACGGGTTGCACAAGTTTATGCTTACGCGTTCAGAATTAGACCTAATTGCATTTAATCAGTTTCTAAATGCTTTCAATAAGCAACCTAAAATGTCCAACGAACTGTATTACTTTCAACTACTTTCTTCCTGTTGTAAACAAACAGATGTATTTAGAAAAAGTTGTATTCACTTATGGGACGGAGCGAGAGACAGAGAGGAACCGGTGACGGAAATCTTAGATGGTGGGGGAACAGTCAGTGGCGATATTAGGATCAACTTCTTTAACGACTATCTTGTTTGCCGATATTTTGACGCTGATCCACGCAGATCCTACACAACTCCAGATCTGGTAATGTCAACACCTTCTGTTTAGAAGCAACAGTACTACCTGAAACTTGTGCCGTTTTCTTGGGGCTCAAAAACAGCCATAGCTGCGATACTGATGGGCTGCAAATACGGCGACAAAAATACGTAATTTATAAAATTGCTCCGATGCTGGCGTATAAATTTAACCTATGTTTTAATTTATGGGTGTTTTTCCATCCAAAATGCAAGTAGATCGTGTAGTGTCTTTATATAAGAAGGGAGCCATAACGACGTTTCGAATCATAGCCCAGTGTCCACATTGCCTGTGTTTTCCACAGGCTTCGAGAAAGCAATCTACAATCGAATATATCCGTTCTGTACCAAGTACGTGAAAATGAAATGCCAGGAAGGTATTCTCTAAATATTGATGAACTGAACTTGCTTTGCCCTACCCGAAAGAGTATGTATTGGAGAAAGTGGAAGAAAAAAGATTGTTCTTGAAATTTTTGTTTATTTTACGCAAGCATTTGATTACATATATCATCAAATTATATTTGATAAATGAAGACACTATGGCATCCGTTGGATTCACCTGATGCTACTCAAGAGTTATTCCAGATAGACGTCAATGTGTATCGGTGAATAAGATAGTATTCGAGAGAAAGCAAATAATCTCAGGAGTACCACAGGGTAGCGTTCTCGGACCCTCGATCTTTCTTTCTTTACATAAGCGACATAGTCCATTTTAGGAGTCATGAGGGAGGTAGTGGCCGAATACTGCACCAGGGAGCGTTCCTCTTCTGCTGAGGGAGTGACTTTGTTGAAACTTAGTGGGCCTTTCTAATTTGGTTGCACCTGGATTAGTATAGCCCCACTATAGCTCTCGTAAAAATTTTTTTGCCGGTGTCAGGCGCCACTTCATGCCTGAAAATGTAGTGGACTGGAGGAGGATTCGAACTTACGACCTTCACATTAGAAGCCGGGTGTTCTACCTATGCTCCACGCCACCACGCCCAAATTCTAATACAGAAACATAATACATGAAAGAAATTAAAGGTTAAGCAAGAAAAACTGTCAGCCCTTCCACTGGGGTGGAGATGGAAGACCAGCGAAGCTGTATTATGGTGGGAATTATGTATTTCCATTTATGACTATTAAGATGATGGTGCAATTGGTAATTCGAACTATTCAAGAATGAGAAATGTATATGATCACGTGGTTTTCATTTATTCAGTGAAAACAGGAACAGAGACCATGGTCTTATTTATGGTCGCTACGCTCTATCGCCATAGGGTGTACGGCAAAGGTTGGCATGTTCTTCATAAACACGTCACCAACGCGTTCGGTGCGAACGCGGGTAAAACGCCGCCGCCGTCGACAACCGTTTTGCGCGTTGTTTGTGGGACCGCACACAACCGCTGTCAAAACGCTGGCTACGTGATGGCCGGCAGGGCTGCGCGCATGCGCCGCAGTGGGAGAGCGGGTACGCACACGCACATTCTAGGGTGCCTCGTTGCCTCCTCGCCCACTGCTCTCCTTCCACTGGGAAGTCGCGTTTGCTCTCCGAAGTGCGTTCGCTCCCCGTGAAAGCACGCGGCCCTCACCTTCGCGCGCTTTCACTCGCACATACAGGATACTGCCAATGAGAGTTTTAATTGGCGCTGAGCCGTGCTCCCTCAAGGGCTGCAGAAGATAGCGCCAACCTTTCCCTTTCCCTCAAGAACCACTTATCATGAGAGTTTTAAGGGCGAAGCTCCTTACGCCGTGGGTCAGTCTCTCCTCCATCGTAGCCACCTTGTCTAGTTCGTGAAATGATCACTAGATGGCGTTGGTGGCGCTCGCTCCATAGAGATACATGGTAAAGGCTAGTGTGACGGGATATCACTAGATGGCGCTAGCGCAGCATAGTTGACGCATTAAAATACGAGATGGCGCTGCGGCGGTCGCTCCATTCAGATGTATGGGAGCGCACAGTGTGATGAGCGATCACTAGATCATTGGATGGAGGCGATCGTTCGAGATGTTTCGATGCAGTGCGATGGGAGACCGCTAGGGGTGAGAGCTATAAAATGCGCTCGCTCTTGGCGCGCTTCCTCTTTCGCTCGGAGTCGATGCGCCATATGGAAGACAAGGCGGCGGAGCGGGGGGCACGGAAAGCGGCTGCAGCGCGCGCTCGCAGACAGAACCCGGAGGTGAAAGCCCGCGAAGCCGAAGCTGCAGGGAGGCGCCGAGAAACGGATACACTTAGAGCCATAACGGGGAACATGCCGGTGTAAAGCTCTTTGACAGCGGAATCAACCTACTCACCATGTATCTAGCTCCCAACCTGTCGGTCGGAAATATCAAGGTATACATTGACACGGCATGGAAAGATTACTATACAAAGTACAAGAATGTACCGTTCATACTGGTTGGTGATTTTAACGTGGATATCGCAGACAGGAACAATAATTGGCTTATACAACACATGGCTTGCAGATATGCTCTCACGTGCACATCCTTTGACTACTTGAAACCCACGAGCACCCGATGGACGTGCATAGACATTGCATTTACGAACGTCCAACTGCAACCCATACAAGAACCGCTCTCCTTGCATTTTACGGACCATAAAGCCGTCATTTGGAAGGGACAACGGAAGCCAGACCTCATCTAAGAAAATGAATAAAAGTTCTTATATAACCTCACACACTGGTTCTCACGTCTTTCATGATGATGTAATGGGCGAATTTTCATGGAAGAGTCATGAACCTCCTGAGCTTCGCACACTCATCATCACGCACCCCGTGGATATGCTGTGAATGTTTTTTTCTATTGCCGGACTCAACCATCGAAAATTGAGCCCTTAACAGCTTCGCTGTAAAACTCGAACACAGCACCCGTTATACTGTAGTCACGATCTGAACGTTTTGGCTGAGGCGCCAGAAAAGCCGAACGGAGGGCTAGCTTAGTCCGGAGTACCTATCTCATTTCGTGTATGGCAGCTCGGCTAGGGACAAAAAGAGCAATGCGTGTTGTTCTCTGTTTTACTGAGCACTTAGGAAAAGGCAGATTTCGAGAAGTGAAATTACCCACCTGCTTCTCGCACAATTCACGCATGCGTTCAATGGTCGGGCAAACACGAGAAACAGGCCCATTCATTTATTATTTTTATGTAAATTGCAGGCGCAAGTTGGAATCAGCTAGCGAAAGACAGGTGGAATTCGAGATCACAGATCACAATTCGAGATCCTTCGTACTGAAGTGGACATAAATATAGGCTGATGATGAAATAGTTCATATTTCCTCCGAAGTGAAATCAAATATTTATGCAGACGACGCTGGCATATTTGCTTCATCTTCATCAGATGCTCATATTTTCCATAAAGCTAATGACGTTTTGTTGGAATTATGCACGTGGACAGATAATAACCAATTAAACATAAATACGAAAACAAGAAAAGCAGTGATTTTTCATTCTACATGTAGATAATCTTATGTAAAAAGTGACCATGGTTTTCGCTTCTTAGAGATAGAGCTAGTTAGCTCTTTTAGGGTACTTGCTGTGCATTTTTCATAATCAAGGCAATAGGATGACCATGTCAGTGCGATATGACAAAAGTTTGGTGCGATAACGGAAATTCTGAATCATAACAGGTACTTATCGGAATGTCAGTAAAATTTTTCATCTATATTACCCTGTTTGCTTCCTATCTAAACTTCTGTCATTTGGTCAGCAATACTACTGCAGAATCGAACCTCTCGCAGCTATTAGTAATGCGAAAGGTTTTTGAGAATAATTGAGAATGTCCCCATTGTGCGTCCTACTGTACTGCTTATTAAAGCTCTTGAATAATTACGGTAAAAGACATCATCATCATCATCAGCCTATATTTTATGTCCACTGCAGGACGAAGACCTCTCCCTGCAACCTCCAATTACCCCTGTCTTGCGCTAGCGTATTCCAACTTGCGCCTGCATATTTCTTAACTTCATCATCCCACACAGTTTTCTGCCGACCTCGACTGCGCTTCCCTTCTCTTGGTATCCATTCTGTAACCCTAATGGTCCACCGGTTATCCATCCTACGCATTACATGGCCTGCCCAGCACCATTTTCGTTCTCCTAATGTGAATTAGAGTATCGGCAATACCCGTTTGCTCTCTGATCCACACCGCTCTTTTCACGTCTCTTAACGTTAGGCCTAACATTTTTCGTTCAATCGCTCTTTGTGCGGTCCTTAACTTGTTCTCGAGATTCTTTGTTAACCTCCAAGTTGTGAGCATTGTCTGCTGCTTCTGTCCATATAGTAATATCATCAACGTAGATGGCAAATCTAGCCGTTGTGTCCCGTTCAAGGTTTTCGACTACCCTGCACATGGTCAGATTAAAAAGCGTTGGTCCTAAGATGAATCCCTGTGGAACACCTCTATCCTAGAAAAAAAGGGCTTGGGCTCCAGCCAGGTCATGTGCCACTTAAACAAATAGGTATGGCTGCAAGAAATTCTCTGATCCATTTCTGTGCACGCTGGCTGGGGTTGCGGTTAGCTAGCTCTTCAAGAATGATGTCACGGCGAACATTATCAAACGATTTCTGCATGTCAACGGCCAGCAAGTAGTCAGGCAGTGTTTTACGTGATGTGCGATAAATAACGTGCCGTAGCAGCCAAAGGCAATCATCGGTTCCCAGGTCACGGCAAAACCCACCCGGGCAGGGTGGTAGCCTGGCCAGACTATCTCGAGGTAATGGCGCATACATGTGCGAATCATTGGTTCGATGAGTTTACAGAGTCGAAGTGAGAGAGTTTTGTAGAGTTTCGTCTCCATTAGAGAGAGCATAAGTTCGGCCGTTACGCTTCCTGAAGCCCAGAGGTCATTAATCAGTGTTAGGAGGGCGTCCTGAGCATCTTGGCGAAGATGGCGGAGTTCTTGCCACGTTATTAGGTCGTGGCCTGGCGCCGATCGAGGGCGGCCTTGCTTATTTCTGCTAGCATTTCTCCCATGCTAAATGGGCGCAAAGATCAGGATTGGTTTCCGTTATGGCGCAGGCGTATGGAGGTGTGGGCAGAGGGAGCGAACCGTGAGGAAAGGCACTCGTAATAATTTCCTGTTTTATCGTTGCGGGATCTGTTTTCATGAGGAGCTCGGTCAGCGGTGAGTTACCGTTTCCTTGGTAACTTGGTAAAATGCGCCAAAGGCTCTGGAGTCCCGGGACGCGTCCAATGCACTCGCAGGTGGATTGCCAGGCTTCGCTTTGAACACGGCGCTGATATTCCCCGATAAGTTTAAACTGGCGCTTGATTTTCATAAGGTCAGCATGTCATTTGCCGCACGAGCAGTATCTCTGTACTAAATAGTCTATTCTCTTACAAATATTGAGTAAATGATTGGCCATCGGTTGCGTAAGGTCATCTCTTGGCACTGTTTCTTGTGCCAGTGGACGGGCCTGCTCAAAAATGTACAGGAGACCCTCACCCGCCGTGAATGATCTGGTAACACGAGTCCGAAAGGTGCTCAGTTAGTTATTGCTTTCGTAGTTTTAACCCGGAGGCATTTACGAATAATTGTCAAAAATTTCGGGAGATTATTGCTGCCCAATGACTGGCTGGAGGTGGTCCAGTGCCGTACAAATTTGGGGCTGACGACGCTAAGATCTGGGGTCGTGACTTTCTGCACTTTATGTAGTCCGATTCGCGTAGGGGTGTAGGGGGTGTTACAAATTTTTACGGAGGAAAGTTCAGTAGTTTCATACAGACATTTGCCACGTTGGTTAGGCTTTGAGACAATCCCGGTGGGGTGGTGTCATTAAATTCGTCCCCCATCAGGAGAGGCAGGTCTTGAGCTGCTTGTTTAAGCGTTTCCAGCCACGTGTAGGGTACAACTGAGATATTGCCCGAGCGAAAATACGCGGACATGGCCGCAAAAGGTTTTTGCCCAGGAAGACAAATTTTAACCGCTAATATTTGGAGAGCTTTAGCTTTAGAACCAAGACCAGAAAGGTCCAGTTGGGTAGCTGGGCAGTCATTTCGGACAAGAAGCGCTGCCTGGCCTTTGGAGATCTGCCGCTTGTGTTTGATGGTAGGAGTTTCGAAAGCGCGCTAACCAGGAAGCGTGTACGTGTCACGCGTCTCCTGGAGAAGAAGGAATATTGGGCGATATCCTTGAACATTATTGCGGATCACGAAGCACGTTTGATTAAAACTGCGACAGTTCCACTGCACTCCCTTAGCTGACGAGCTGTGGGGGCACCACATGCCACGGAATGGCAAAATTGTTTACAGTTCGGGTCCAACTCATGTGGAGCTTTGCCGCAATCCTGGCAGACCAGCGGAAAAGAACTGCATTTGGCAACATGGCGCAAACGGTGACAATTGTAGAATGCCACTGGGCGAGGTGGATATTCATGGACAGGGATTACTTCATATTCAAACATCAAGCGCTGTGGTATGCGTTTCGTATCAAATGTCAACAGCAGTAGCTGTGTTTTAGCGAGCATGAGGGCATCGGTTATATTCGGTTGTTCACAGCGAAGATGCGCTTTCACGTAGTCAATCCTTAGGCCGGGTCTTTACCCGACACGAGAGCTGCCTACTGCGTGTGCCTGAGGAGGTGATGTGTCTACGACAAGAACACGCATGTTGCCGTTAGAGGGACACTAAAGAGAAACAGCTGGAATAAAAAGAGGGACCTTCAGGAATGCATGCAGTTTTTTTTGGGTGCAAAAATATGAGTTATTAGAGCAGAAATACGTAAACAAAAACCAGACATCTCTTCCTCAATTTCTGTCACCCCAGATTTGGCGCTGAAGCAGTGTCGTCACAGATTTCATTGCTGTCAGCGAATCAGAGGGCGCCGTGATACGTCACCGCTTGCGTAAACGGCCGAGGCGCTCGCTCCATCATAGGCTGCATGGCCGCTGCGTTTTCGGTCGCTGCGACGTTTGCTAAGGTGTTCTGTGGCCGCGATGGATACCGTTGCTGACGCTGAACCTTGCAACGAAGAGATCGCCAGGGAAGCATGACTGCATTTGAGCGACTTCAGTGAAACGGAGTGCGAAATGATCCTCCGTGCTCGTGCGGGAGGTGTTTCCGCGTACGATGGCGGTGAGCAGCTGGTCGCGCCAACGGAAAGCACAGCCTCGTTTTCGTCGACGCCAGGCGACAATGTTCCCGATAGAACAAGCGTACTTGGTATGGTTTTTTCCCTGTTTTTATTAATGATATTCAGCACTCACGGAGCCGCCAGTTGCTGCTGCAGGGGCATCAGTAGGGGATTTGATGAAGGCGACATTGATGGGACAGCTGCTCGAGAAAGGACTGGCCTCTGGGCCACGCCAAGATACTTTCCGAAAGCAGGATTATATACATAATCCGAGAGCGACAAATGCAAAGAGCACACCATCGGCTTCTCGGGCTCTTTTGCAGTTTTATCATCGGCAGAGCACAGAGCCATTGCGAATGCCGGGGCTCATCGCGCGGCACCACATGATAGGACACAGTCGGGTCAACACTGCCGCTGCCCCTGAACACGCGCCTTGCGCCGTTGATACAGCCCTCAACACTACACACACGAGGCATTTTCTGGCTGTTTCCCGCGAAGTCAACATTTTTCTAGCCATGCAATACGCAACCAAACAGTGCAGCATTATAAGAGTTTTAGAATAGGGGCCTCAAACGTATTGGGGCCTCAAAGAAATAGCGTCGAAGCCACTGCGCATGCGCAAGACGGAAACTGTGTTTGGGTTATGCGTCGGGCACGCTATTTAATAGATTTAGTTGGAGCCCCAAAAGCTGCCACAAAAGCTTTCGTCAACAAACATGGCGGCGCCCAACGCAGCAAAGGCTCTAACCTAGCACAAAACTGGGCTCGATTCGTGGTAATGCGTGAAGTTCGTAAGCAAGAAGAAGTGATTGCGGTTACCGCTTTCTCTCAACGAACATGTGTAATGAAGATTGATTCATTATACGCCGCTGATTCCGAATTCAATTGTCGATTTAATGGCTCGTAGGCCTATCACGGATTGACTTGGCTGGGTGAAGGTGCAGTAAAGTTGCTTACTCAAAACTAGGCGCCACAAGTTGCATGCTGCTAATAGAATAAGTTCTAAATTAAATAAAAGGCGAAAACACGAAAGTCTAAATTACTTTTCTTATCATAAAATGGTATATTTTATTTTAATATTGATAACAGCTTTTCTTTGACGCCGTAGTGACGCTGAAAACGCAACACGCTATTGGCAAACGCAAAACGCCTATTCCAAAACTCTTCATTCCTGCATGCCCCAACGCTAACACCCGCAAAGCTCTTTGGGGCCCCAAATTTTAGGAGCCCCTATTCTAAAACTTTATTAGCCATCAACATGGCTTGCTGTTTGGTAGTCACCGGTTTTCACAGCATTACCACTGTTATCAATTTGCTGTTTACCATTGCCGTTTGTGCGCCGTTGCGGCTTTTACCATTTCGAGCGAGTTATTTCTGGACGTGCTCGTCGACAAAAACGACTGCGCGCTTCTTACACTAGTGTGCCGGTTTACGTAGTAATCTTTTAAAGCTCCACTTACACCGATTCAGACAGCGAGTGACATCTGTTGCCTGTCCCTTTTCTTAACGCATGTTCTTGGCGTGCTAGAGACCTAAGATGGCGGCCAGGTTGATGTAAATTGACGCAATTAAGATAGTGTGTGTCCCAGCTTATCCGGGCCAGGGCCAAGCTAATTGAAAAAAAGAAAACAAAAAAACGAGAAAACAAGATGGACGATGCGACAAATAATGCGAGATATTATAGCACGAATGACTTGTTTTAGCTCATCAAAAAAGATACCGTGAGCACGTCGCTGTCGCAGATCGTTGGACAGCTGAACTTCTACGCCGTAGGCAGAGATAACCCGAGATATCGATGATGCTGAACACTATTTTGTGTTGACGACAGATAAAAAGCAGAGTTCGTAGTTATTATTACTGTAAATAACTAAAGAAATAATAACTTAGTACTATCTGTCATAAAATAAAAGCACTGATTTGTCCCTCTGCACCGATTCGCTGGAACTTAAGAACTTCCGGGGCTAACCAAAAAGCATGGAGGAAGAAGAAAAATATAGGACGGAGCATTACGTCACGCAGCCAGCCTTGGCAAGCAAACGCTTCGTGTAGCCAGCAGTGGTGGCCCAAAACGTGACCTCTTGCGTCCAGATCACGGAGAATCCGAGATTTGCCGAGATGTTTGGTTACTGGTAGTTTTTATTCGGTGCGCGCTCGGCCGGCAGCTGCACACATGCAGGAAGCGACAAGATTTTTTCTTGTTTTGTTTTTTCCCTTATTATTGTTTTTGTTTATTTCAAGAGTTTTTAATAGTTTCGAATGGGTATCGAAAAAAAAGTAACAGCCGAGAGTACAAAAACCTACCGCGCGCTCTGACGTTTCCTCCGTGTTGTGACGTTTTCATCACGTGTTGGGCCACCACAGTCGGCTACAATCGCGTTGCGGTATGCTCCCTCCTATATTTTCCTTCCTCCATGCCAAAAAGCGTTCTGTGCAAGCGTGATGTCGTTGTTGTTGATGTAAAGGGCCGACCGTCACGGCGGCACGGACATTTTGTTACGGCGGTTTCTGCAAATAAGGATTGCCGTAGTCGAATGTGAAAATGTATACATAAGTAGAATTGCAAATAAAAATGGCTATTTTTGGCTACGAAATATTTTGCACTTTTTTTCTGTTTGGCTACATTTGGGCTACAAATTCTCTAGCTTTTGGCTACGCCACCTCGTCGGACCTGGAAACACTGTGACTGCGTAGACTGGGTCACATCCATGGTCTAGTTACCGTCAGATGAAGTTGAAAAATCACTGAATGTCCAAGTAAGGCTCGTGCGTTTCGGTGTCGTGGTCATAGTAGAGGTCCTGATGAGAGCCGGAGTGAAATGCACCGGGCGTAGCAGGAACACCAGGCACTGTGCGGCCGCGCTGAAGCTTTTCAGCCGCTGCCGCTGGTAGCGTCGGAAGTGTCCGGCAGCGTCTGACGCGTCACACTAGGCCTAGGGCGGTCAGTTCACAAAACACAAAGGAAAATGACAAAACTTGTCCAAAAATGACTGGCTTTGAGGCCTGAGTTCGCCGTGTAATCGCGATTGACTACCTCAGCAAAAAAGAGCAACAGATAAACGAGAAAAACTGGTCAAACTGAACTGAAAGACAAGACCCAAGGTGAGTCACGTCTGTCTCCGCCAGTCTGTCTGTCTTTCTGCGTAAATAATGTCTTCCTGTGAGAGTAGTCTAGCTCAAGAAGAAGGATTTCGCGAATTTCCTACTTCACGCGGTATTTCTTAACGTTCCGTTAACGATAAAATAAGACAAGCCATATATTGTATGATTAAGTTGTGGGAGTAGCACTTGTTGCATTTACTATCGGCCAAAAACGTTTACGGACCACGGGATCTCAGAAAACGCTAAATATCTGAGCAGCCTTTAAAAGAAGCCAGTAAAACCGTACATCACAATGTTGTTCACATATACCAGTGGAGGCTGGAAATGGGAATACCAGGCTGCGTTTTGAGGCTGCATAGATATTCAGGATTTAGTCAGATCCCTTGGTCCGTAAACTTTTATAGTCGATAGTACATTTCTTTTGTGTTGTATCTGTCGTACTGCGAATAGCATTCGTGACATCATCCGGGTGATATTCAGCCCGGCGCTCCGTCCAGCGGGGTCACCGTCCGGAGAGCCGGACCCGGCAGCAAAACAGCTCGGGATTCGTTGACGGATTCTAGACTTCAACTCCTCTCCCGCAACTGGCGCAAAAGGAAGATACGTGCGACTAGTGCTCTGCTGCCTGCAGCATGGCGGTTCCAACTCGCACCACGCCGTATCAGGAAGCTTGGTGCCGGTGTTTTTAAGCCTTAAAAATATCGGGGCTATTTTTACGGCGTGGGAGCGTTCCATACAGCGCCCGCAGTGGACGCATCACAGCGTTAGCGCAGGTAGAAGGGAAGTGCGGCGGATGCCGCATGGATTTATCTGTGCACGCTGAGTACTTCGCAAGGGTCGACTGCCATTAGCGGCATGTACACTTCGCCTGTGCAACATGAAATTTTCTGCTCCGTTTGTGCACAGTGCTAAAACTTTTAAACGTGAACAATTTCCCAAATGCATTCTTCCATTTGCAGGTTGACCTGTATTCATAACAGCGGTTTTAACAATAACATATATAACAATGCTTTAACATCATAAGAAATATTTCGGGCTCGTCTCATGGTGGAACTGTAGCTAAACCTACTATCAAATAAGGCAAGGTAGCGGGTTTTGAAATGCTTCCCCAAGACATTTTTCTGAATCTTTATTTTAACACGTTAACTATCATAAATGAAAACTTGCCAAACTATTTCTCCTGGCTCACAGCAACAAATTTCAAATAAAAGACATGCACAAACTGGTTTGAGCGAACACGCGCATTTTACATGCTCATCAAACTTGTGCAAGAGTAGCTCAATGCACCGAGTACATGGCTTCCGTGTACATGGGATGGGTTAGCATGCTATAATAAAGATACCGTTAGGAGGAAAGGCACATCGAATCGATATCGCTTGGCAGTTCTTACCGGAACGTTTTGCGCGAGGAATGCCACCGGGCGTACAAGGTCTATCACACAAAACTTTGGCCCCTAAATTAGGCGAAAGCTAATCTTTCGTTAAACTGCATTGTTATAGTTGCCGTTTCATGCTCATTCAGCCAACATGCTGGGATACTTGCGGCAGAGGTGCATTTCTGGGTAAAGATTAGCCTGATTGGGCAGTCTTGGCAATCCAATCACGACCGAATGATGTGCTTCTAGTTAGGCCAGCGTCTCTCGTGCACCTTGGCTACTTGTATAAAACTTTAGAGGAAGTGTTTTTCGACAGGAATTAAGTTATTCAAAGATCTTGGCGAAAGATTAGGAGAACAAAAGTGGCGGTATGGTTTAGGCAGTGAGCAGATGTAGCTGATGTTCTGGTTAAGATGAGGAGGAGGAAGGGGTGTTAGGTTGTTGATGTATTGCGTATAACGAATAAGACGCGGTATATTAGATTAATAAAGCTCGGGCCGTGGTACGTGTGCAAAATGCACATGTATATGGCAGAGAATGACGAGGTTAACGGGATGAAAATTTGCTGGCAGTGTGTGAAATCGGCAGGCGGAATAATAAGGAAAAATTTTATCTGTAGAACGAGCATTCAATACATTGTAAATAAAATACAATCATGTTTCTGATGAATCAGTGCGTTGGCATTAACAGCATGCCAACTGTTTACGTTGATTGTAGTGCATAACGTATGCTGCCGTGTGCACAACTTATGTTGGTGCTCGATAAGCTATTACCACGCTGAAACATATTTAAGTCGCCCAGTTCGAATAATGCGGGCTCATTTCTGAACATACAATCAAAACGCCGATTGCACTGTTTCACGGTTGCTGAATTTGAAGTTTCTACCGCGACATTGTGGGATCGAATATCTTGAAGCCCAATATTGCGGGAAACAGTGTATGTTCGAAATTTCGTACTTCATAGAAAATATCTGTGTGTAAGTTGTATGATTCAACATGGGTAAATTATTTATTTATTTTAGGATAGCGCGATAACTTCTACCCGATAGTAGAGCATGGCGAAGTGGCGGACTCAGGAATAATCTTGGGCATCTGTGTTTCTTTATTGTCCACTCAATGCGCGGTAGCAGAGCGTTTTCGCAATAAATTTCCATAAAAAAATTTGGCCATCACGGCTGGGATTGAATCCGCGACCTTGAGCTCAAAAGTCCTTAGCCAGAGCCCCTGAGCAACCGTGGAGTGTACGTGTACGTGATCATTTCGCGGGCGAAATGTAACGTCCCTGTAATAAAATTGCTTTGTTCTACCAACGAAGACCATTTTTTTTAGCCAGAGCCTCTGAGCCGCCATGGAGTGGAAGTCTACATAATAATTTTGCGGATGAAATGTAACGTGCCTGTACTAAAATTGATTCGTTCTACAAACAAAGACCAATTTTAAGTCTTTCATGCTATCCGAAGGAATTTTTTATAACACCCAGATTTGCACTTTCAGTTGCCAAGCTCGCCCCAAAATCGACTCCAAAACAATTATGGTGGAAGAGCGAATCGGTTCAGAATCGTGCAGAAGATATGTAAGTAAAATTCTTAGTACAAAGCAGTGCTTTTGTAGGAATGGTTGAACTAAAACCGCCAAAAGTGCGCAACAAAAGAATATTTTAAGCTGACCACAATTTTCAGAGAGGTTCTTTGGTTTCGTTGAACACTGGTCCATGCTAACAAAGCAGAATATAATGGCCCATGTTCTGGCCAAGATAAATATATGTGGATGAATTACCGCCTTTTAAAATTCTTTTAAGAAGTGCTCGAAAGCGTTATATACGGGCAGCGTTTCAAACAGGTCAGTCAGGTACCGTAAACGTTATAAAATGTGTGATTAAAATACAGGTAACTGAAATCCTTGTTGCAACCCGTTGAAATAAAGAGCATCGATAGAAAAAAATGTGGTTGATCCCTCTTATATAGGAATCGGTATAGAACACGAAAGTGAAACGTGTCTTCACAGAAGTAGTGTAATGTTTATTGCACATTGATATATAATGTCTATTGGTGTTTTGTGGCTAAAGCGCCCTTAGGCGTTGATGCACCCACGCTGACGCCTGGTGGCACGTCTCCTCCATCACGACTACCAACGTCGATGACCATGAGCAACCGTCGTGCATATGGAAGCTGCACTACGCTGCACACGCTAGCACAACGCGAAAGACGAAGCACGTAACTGACACACTAATACAACGCGCAAGACAAAGCACGTAACTGAATCGTCACCGAGTCAAATCAGCGCGTACAGCGCGTCGTAATTGCAGCCTCCGCGATCAACTTCAGAAACATTTTCAGAGCTAATTGCGGAGGCCACGCTCCGCTGTGCTGAGTACGGTGAACGCCACCTTCGAATGAGCGTCCCTTCGAATGCTGGCATTGAGGCGTCGTAGTGCTGAGACCACCGAAGCGTTCACTGTCGGTGCGCGTTAGTGTCATAATGCAGTACTTCTCTTTTCTGCTCGTAGGCGGCGGCACCGCCCCGAGCAAGAGCGCGGGTACACGGAGGAGTGTTAGATATATAAGGCGCGTCTGTGTAGCTCTCTGCGAATGCGTTTGTGGCGCAATGGGTTAAACGCTCGGCGATCTATCGTCGCGGACCGAGAGGTCGTGGGTTCGATTTCCAAATTTTGCATGTTTGTGGAACTTTTTCTTCTGGTTTCTTTCTTTGTATTATGTTCGTGTACATTGTAAGAACGTCATATCCGTGATGGAAATACGTCAGTGAAGTCTTGGTGGACCCCGGCATAAAACACTTTCGTGTTAAAAAGGTGAGTTTCACCCGATAGGCAAATCATCGATTGCGACAGCGAATTATTAAACTACCATACGAGGCAATGATAGTAGTGGTTTGCCAGCATCATTAATTGCTGTAAACACACGCTTGGTAGCTAAATTACCAAGGACGTTGTCACGCACGCACAGGAAAACACGAACACATCTCACTCGACGACAGTGGAGATTCGCTTTTAGAACGCTGGCATGATGAAGAGCGGCAGCAGCGGCGAGTGAATTCATCTTCATGCTGCCTCTCATTTCAAGGCGAGCTAGGTGTGAGAACACAACGCATACGAAGCCGTCAGCTATATTCTGAAGCCAGCCTTCGACCCCAGCGCAGATTGCCGCTAAGTTAGGGCGCAAGCGACCTTGATATGCTGTAACTTTTCTTCTTTCTGGGGTTTTACGTGCCAAAACCAGTTCTGATTATAAGCCACGCCATAGTGGAGGGCTCCGAATTAATTTTGACCACCTGGGGTTCTTTAACGTGGACCATTTCGATGGAGTCGAAATGCAAAAACGCCCGTGTGCTTGTGTTGTAGTGCAGGTTAAAGAACTCCTGGTGGTCAAAATTATTCCGGTGCCCTCCACTACGGCGTGCCTCAAAATGAGAAGTGGTTTTGGCACGTAAAACTCCAGAAAGAAGAACGCACAGGTTCAGGCTCAGTTCGGTGAAAATGGTGATATATAACCGCAGCTTAAGAACGTACTTCCTCATTTATGCTTGTGAGAAGAGGTTTATCGGCTTCAAGGACGCTACGAGTTCCAATAACAGCGAGGCAGCATGGAGCACCGTCTCCAAAGACACCAGCGACGAACAGCGCGAGCAGAGCGGGCCTAACGTTGGCGACGCCGCTTGACGGAGGCGTGCCTTCTTCACAATCGCCCCCACAGAAAAAGAGCAGTCCTGGCTGCCTAAGAGGTTGTAGGCAGAGGGTCATGATAGGGCTTGAGACGCGCCACGTATACGAGGTCACGTCCATGCCGGCGCATGTCGTCAGATGGAGAAAGTGTCCCGATGACAATTCACCGGGGACGTTCGCTCCAAGACGCAGTAAGGCCCTTCGTACTTTGGAACTAGTTTCGAGGAAAGCCCTGGAGTTTGGCAAGAGAGAGAGAGAGACAAAACTTTATTTTGATAGGCACGGAGAAGCGTCGATCTCCGTCGTGGGTGGAGCCTTCAGTCCAGGGCCTCAGCGGTGGTGGCAGCACTTTCGGCTCTGGCGATAAGCTTTCGCTGATCCTCCAGTGCCGAGCTGGTCAGCACCATCTCCCACTGCTCGTGCGTTGCGTTTCGATTTGGGGAGTTATTGGGAATATTTTGGCATGCCCATGTGGTGTGGTAGAGGGTAGCTTGCTCTGTACAGAAAGGACAAAGGGGCTGATAAAGGGTGGGTCTCCGATAAAGGGCGTGAAGGAGCGTGAGGTGAGGATAGGTGTTGGTCTGGAGTTGCCTCCAGGTCGTGGCTTCAGCTCTGGTGAGGGATGGGTGGGGTGGCGGCATCGTTCTTCTCGAAAGGCGGTAGTGCTGCAGTATGTCGTAGTAAGTTTGTAGTGTGTCTGGACTTGGGTCTTCTGGCGTCTCTTGCAGTGCCCTGTTGCAGTGACCTCGGGCTATCGTGTGTGCACGATGGTTTCCGCTGACGCCTTCATGTCCCGCTGTCCAAATTATCGTGGTGCGGGGTATTTCGTTGAGGCGATGTAGAATATCGCATGCGATTTTATGTAGATGGCCGTTCGCGTAAGCTCGACATGCTGATTGACAGTCTGTAAGAATATAGAGTTCTTCGTTTTGTCTCGATGCCGAGATGGCGAGGGCAATAGCGGCCTCTTCGGCTGCGGCGACGTTCTGCGTACGAACGGAGGCGGATACCAGTTCTTGCTGTCTGTGTCCAGCCACGCTGATTACCGTGCCCTCTCCATTCGGGTACATGGCCGCATCTGTCCAGCGAGCAGTGGAGAGAGTGCCGTATCTCCTTTCTATTGTTATCGCTCGTGCTTTTCTCCTGCCCAAGTGATATTCCGGGTGCATGTTCCGGGTGGAGTTTGGCAAGGAACAGCCAGCCATACAAGAGACCCTGGGGCATACGTGGGACTTGGCAGCGAGTCCGCGCGGCCTTTCTTCTGGCGCTGTTGTTCTTGAGATGCATGGTGCGCCCGAGCTGGCGGCACTTTAGGCTTGTGGGGCAGCTTCGTATACAGATGTGTACTCGGAAGCGGGAGGAATGTATGGAAGCAGAGTGTCGATGGTATGCAATGGCTCCCGTCCTTATAGGAGGACGAAAGGTGAAAACCCATAGTAGCTTGCATCGTTGTGTTGCATGCGAACGTTACAAAAGGAAGTACGCGGTCCCAATTCCCATGATCAGATGCCACGTACATCGCGAGCATATCACCGAGAGTGCGGTTAAACCGTTCCGTGAGCCCGTTAGTTCTATGAATAATAAGCCGCGCTCGTTCTATGAATAATAGGGCACTCCGAAAGCAAAGCTCCGACGACTTCGGAGAGGTAGGCGCGACATCTATCACTGAAGAGTTCTCGAGGTGCGCCATGTCGAAGGATGAAGCGATGCAGGACGAAAGAGGCTATATGCTGCGCTGTCGCATTCGGTAGAGCAGCAGTTTCGGCGTAGCGTGTCAAATGGTCCACAGCAACTATGATCCACCGATTGTCATCCGGTGTCATGGGAAGCGGGCCGTAGAGGTCAATGCCTACGTGATCGAAGGGTTTGGCAGGACACGGAAGCGGCTGCAAGGCGCCAGACGTACGTAAAGGTGGTAATTTGCGACGTTCACAGTCAGGGCAGCACTGAACAAGATTACGTACAAAAGTGTGCATTCCCTGATCACGAATGGCGAAATAAACAGCTTGGCGTCGAAGCGATCGAGATACACGGGTGGCCGATGATCCAGAAAGATAGGCGAAAAGAGAAGCGATCCACGGGTTACGGCGTAGTTCGGTGCCAATCGAGTCAAGGTCAAGAGATGACAGGGGGTGAGCGCAAGTGGTTCCGTAGGCCGAGTCTGAAGGTAGAGGTGAACGTGACAGGGCGTTTGCCTTAGTATGCTTGTGTCCGCAGCGGTAGACGACGCGAATATCGTACTCCTGGATTCGGAGTGTCCACCGTGCTAAGCCGCCAGATGGATCTTTCAACGTGGCGAGCCAAAAAAAAGCGCGTGGAGATCTGTTACTAGATCAAATGGGCGGCCGTATAAGTATGGCCGGAACTTAACAAGTGCCCATATTAGAACCAAGCACCCTTTTTCAGTCACGCTGTAATTGGCCTCTGCTTTTGTCAGCGTACGACTCGCATAGGCGACCACTTATTCGGAGTAGCCGGGCTTGCGTTGCACGAGGACGGCCCCAAGACCTACCCCGCTGATCCTCAGTTGCAGCTGTCGGGACGGATGGCGAAGAATAGGTGGAGAGGTAAGAAGACGACGCAGTGTAGTAAACGCGGCGTCGCATGCAGGGTACCAGAAGGAGAGGTCCGCGCCACCGCGTAGGAGGTGGGTCAAGGGCGACATGATCGATGCGGAACTGCGGACAAAGCCCCGGAAATATGAGCACAGACCAAGAAAAATTCGAAGGTATTTGACGTTAGTAGGCTTCGGGAACTCAGAGACTCCACGAAGTTTTGCAGGTTCCGGTAGAACGCCGTGCTTGGACACGGTGTGGCATTAGAAGGTCAGCTCCCGCACGGCGAAGCGGCACTTCTTGAGGTTTAGTTGTAGGCCAGCGTTGATGAGACACGTCAAAACTTGTCTTAGGCGAAGTAGGTGGGTCGGAAAGTCAGGCGAGAAAACCACGACATCGTCAGGGTAACAAAGACACATAGACCACTTCAGGCCACGCAGCGTATTGTCCATGAGTGGTTAAAACGTTGCAGGCGCGTTGCAAAGTCGTTTACGTGTATTATGTAGTGGAGAATAATAAGAACCAGTACCCTATATTTGCTCTAGTGCAATATGGTATTATCACAGTACAAATGTCGCCTTGTATCGTTTTCCCCATATATAAGCTCAACTGTGCCTTTAGGGCTAAGTGCAATGACAAATGAAAGCAAAAAATTACTATCCCTTCCCCTGTCGAGGAAATGGGAGGAAGCGAAGCTCGTCGTGTGTTTCTTTGCTGTTCATCCGAACGAATCGCACTAAAAAGTACCACTCTGTGCTCGACCCACAACAGTCACACGCACTGAAGCTGACTTTGAAGTTGCGGTTGAGAAACTGGCGTCGAAACCTGGCCGTCACACCGGGGAAGTTGGTGCTAGATTGCAGACGCGTGCTGCACCTTTGTCGGGTTCCTGGAAGGCTAGACAACGCTGTAATGTGGCCTCAGCATCGCGTTCCCGCAACTCAGGGTTGGCAGTTCTTCGCTGACGTTTGGCGTCAACATCGCGCTCCCTAAAATCTGGGTCCGCGGCTCTTCGACGAAGTTTCGCCTGGGCTTCGGAGGTCCTCATGCTAGAATCGGCAGAGAGTCTGTAAAGGAGTACGTTTATCTAGGTCAATTATTCACAGGGGACCCTGATCATGAGAAAGAAATTTACAGAATAATAAAATTGGGTTGGAGTGTATACGGCAGGCATTGCCAAATCCTGACTGGGAGCTTACCACTGTCGTTGAAAAGAAAAGTGTACAATCATTGCATTCTGCCGGTGCTAACATATGGGGCAGAAATTTGGAGGTTGACAAAGAAGCTCGAGAACAAGTTAAGGACCGCACAAAGAGCAATGGAACGAAAAATCTTAGGAGTAACGTTAACAGACAGGAAGAGAGCGGTGTGGATAAGAGAACAAACGGGGATAGCCGATGTTCTAGTTGACAGTCAGCGGAAGAAATGGAGCTAGGCAGGCCATGTAATGCGTAGGATGAATAAGCGGTGGACCATTAGGCTTACAGAATGGATACCAAGAGAGGGGAAGCGCAATCGAGGACGGCGGAAAACCAGGTGGGATGAAGTTAGGAAATTTGCAGGCGCAAGTTGGAATACGCTAGCGCAAGACAGGGGTAATTGGCGATCACAGGGAGAGGCCTTCGTCCTCCAGTGGATATCAATATAGGCTGTTAATAATGATAATGATGATGATGAAGCTCGCATTACTGCACTCGGATTTTCTGCACAAAGGGGTGAGTCCGGAAGCGGAAGAAGCACTGTTTTCATAAAGTATGACACGATTTTTTTGGAGACCATACCGAAATAAAGATTTGTTAAGGTCCGGATGCATCTCCCATTGCATTTTATGGCAGCGGTGGGATTCGAATCAATTCCCACTATAAAGAAGACGCTTCCATGCAGGTACACAGTGAAACAGGCTCGGAAGCTGTGTTGGTGCAATGCGCCGACACCGGAGTCTAGCATCCAATGGCATAAGCCAGCAGGGGCATTAGTCAGCGAGAGCTTCGCTATCGCTCATTTGATCTTTGACACTCTTGGATGACTAAAGAAGTAAATTCCCCAGCGTCAGAAAACTCGGCCCTGCTATGACTGAAGAGCCAGCCGAATTTGATGTCCAAACTGTACCTCTATAGTCTGTTGTTGCAGGGATTTAGACTCTGTGGCGAACATGGAAAGTGGTGCTCATGATACTGACGCGAATTTTCTCTCTCAGACATCTCCTCGAGCTATGTCAACAGCCTCGTCTCTGGCTTCATTATATCCACCATGGCACAGGAATTTACACTTGCGATCAGGTGTCCTGTGCAACGTTCTCCACATTCCGATGACTTGCTGCCTGCCATCCAATCGGTTGTGCAGCCTGATGTGCTCGCCATGTGCCATGACCTCCCGTAATCTAGGACTTCACAAGTAGCGGAGTGCGAATATTCGAATATCACCGCAGCTGTGACACATGCACGCAATGCCTGATTTTTTTGCCTGTGACGCAGATTGACATTACGATAACGCAACAGCCATAAAGTTAGTTTAGCCCTTCCGTATTTGAAGAACTCGAAAGAAATACTTTCCGTAAATCAAATAAACAATTCTGTATAAACGCAAGTCCAACGTTAAACTGAAAGCCTCATCGGTATTCAGTAAAACAGAACGGCACGAATTCAATAGCTTCAGAAAAACAGAACAAAAAACAAATTATTCTATCCAACAGAAATTATATTCATAAGAAAATTATTTTCTGGACTTGAACTGAGCAATAATCTGTAGCGCCGGCGATATTGACGCAATCGTCCTAGCAACGAAGACAAAGTCAGGCGAAGCCTCTGCTTGGCAAGCAGAGGGCCGTTTCGAACTCTCGCGGACAACGTCACAGACCCGCAAGTACCTCCTTGTGGTCTACGCGCTTCCAGTGGCCGTCATCAACGAGATTGCTGACCTTATTTCGTTAGCGCACAACCTCCAAGCGTGGTCTTGTGATGCCATCAAGGCCTCTATACTGGATCGTATTGCTACACCGGAACGCGCACGAATACAACAGCTACTCTCATTCGAATAACTGGACAATCAACGCCTAAGCCAGCTACTGCATCGAATGCTTAACCTTCTCGGCCCACACGCTTCCACCACGGAGAACGCCGTCGTTCTTCAGCGCTTGCCCACACAAGTGCAGGTGGTGCTGACCATTGCTTCAACCCAGGATCGGTCAGAGCTCGCTGCTTTGACCGACAAGGTCATGAAAGTTGCCATTCAACTTCCGCTGGTTGCAGCTGCGATGCCGGCGTCAGCGTCGCGCGCTGTGCGTTCTTCACCTCCAAACCGGCCACAGACATCACCGACAATATTGCCCGTCGCTGAGCTGTCCGATAGACTGGACGAGCTCCTGGTTGCGAACACATGTAGGGACGTTTCTCCTCGTACCCGTTGTCAGCGCCAATCTCCATCTCGTGAATGCAGTTCATCCAGCGAGCGCCAGCACTACAGTGCAGCAGATCACCCCGTCATCTGCTGGTATCAGTGCAGTTTTGATGCGCCAGCACGTCGCTGCCTTCTTCTATGGACTTGGTCGGGAAAGTGTCTGACCAACCACTAACGGCGACGAGCGGTCGCAGCCCAACCCCATGTCGCATCTTCTACGTCGTCGATAAGGTCGCTGGGCAACGTTTCCTCATTGACACTGGTACACAGATGAGCATTCTAGCTACTACGACAGCGGATCGGAGAGCTGCTCCAATTCTGTACTTGCAAGCCGTACATGGAATCCAAATTTCGGTATTTCAACAACTCTCGCTCACACTTGACCTGGGCCTGCGAAGAGCGTTCCGATGGTTGTTGATGGTTGCCGACGTGAGTTCTGCCAATATAGGTGCTGATTTACTCACTAACTTTGGCCTCATGTAGACATCAAACAACATCTCCTGAACGCGATAACTTATATCTCTGTGCAGGGTGTCGCTGCGCCGGAAACCACAGATTGAACGCGCTTCAAGCTAACGTTTCCAATGGACCATTCGCGGCTTTGTTATGAGAATTTTCAGAATTACCGCGCCGCCCAACTAGAAGAAATCCGTCTGGTACGACGTACAACAACACATGATCACCTCCGGACCTGCTGCATTCTTCCAGCCACTTCGTCTTGCTCCGGCAAGCTGAAAGTTGCACCTGCAGAATTGGAGGACATGTTGGAATTAGGCATTATTCCGCCGTCCGCCTGTAACTGGGCAAGTCCACTCCACTTGGTGCCAAAGAAATCGGGTGACTGGAGACCATGTGTCGATTACTGATGTTCAAGTACAAAGACTATTCCAGATCGATACCCTCTGCCCAACATACAATATTTCACCTTCCCTTGGCACGGCACCAACATCTCTTCAACGATTGACCTTGTCCGCGCCTACCACCAAATTCCTTTGACTCAGCAAGACATACCTAAGATGGCCATTACAACGCCATTCAGCCTACGAGTTTTTGCCAATGCCGTTTGGTCGCAGGAATGCCGCCCAGTCATTCCAACGTTTTATGGCCACGGTAACGCGTAGGCCACCCTTCGTCTCCGCCTACGTCGACGACTTATTGGCGGCGAGCAAATCAGTCGAAGAGCACTTACAACATCTACGACTTTTGCTTCAACGACTATTTAAACACGGCCTCGTCATCAACGTTTTCCAAAGGGAGTTTGATTGACAAAGTTTTTAGGACATCACTTCGATGCCAGTGGCATTTGACCGCATTCATCAAAACCTGAAGCGGTAGAGAGCTTCCCCAAGCCCACAGCGATCACGAAGCTGCGACAATTCCTCGGCATGGTTAAGTTTTACCGCCGATTTATCAGGAGCTGTGCTGCCACAGTAGCGCCTCTGGATCGCCTCCTTACCAAATAGAACAAGACTTCCTTGCTGCACTGGGGCGCGTCCGCTGCAACCGCCTTCATCAAGTTCAAAGGCGCACTGCAAAAAGCGGCACTTCTTGCATATCCTAAGCCCATGCCATCACTGGCCTTCATGACTGACGCGTCCAGTACAGCCTTGGGAGCGGTTTCCCAGCAGCGCATCGATAATTCATCACAATTCCAAGTGCTCTTTTCCCAAGAAATTAACTCCAACAGAAGCTCGCTAGAGCACTTTCGATCGAGAGTTGCTTGGAATTTACCTCGCCATCCGTCACTTCAGCATATCCTGGAAGGCCGACCCTAAATACGCCATGGAATATCGGTATTATCCACTGACATTCGGCACGTGAGCGGCGACCTGAATGTACCTTCTCACACCCTGAGCCGTGTGAACGTCATGACACCCGCTGCATGTCCTGCGCCATTTGATGTGCAGGCACTCGCCGCACATCAAGTTAATGATCCTGAGCTCATTCAACTGTGCTCATCCAAACAGCAGTGCGGCTGGGCGATATGCAGCTTGATGGTGTAAAGCTCGTCTGTTAACCTTCTACAAGCTCACCGAGTCTGAGTCTGCCGTAATTGATTAAGGTTCTCCAGTTAGTCCTCGGGATCACTTTTGGACAGCTGTCCGGCCTGGATGGAAACTGCGCAGGGGACGTCTTTTATTCTTTGTGTGACATACAATAAACGTTTTAAAATACGGTTTTCGAGATTAATAATAGATGCGAGACGAACTCTATGGCACATGTTGCAACTGCGAAATAAAAAGAAGCCGAAAAGTAAGCCAGTGTTACACCCTTGTAAAACGTGAAGGCGAAAGCCTGCCAGCTGCGTAAGAAGACGACGAACGCACGAGCAGTGGAACGAGTGCGTCTCTGTGATCACGTGACCTGTCTAGTCAGGGACACACTAGGCACACCTTTTGGGGGCGAACCCCACCACTAGAAACGCTGGCGCCACCGTCGGCGTGACGTGGTATGAGGGGTTACATGGGCACAACGGCCGCGTCGCCTGCTTCGGAAGCGCCGAAGCGAGCTGAAAACGAAAGTTTAAAGTCGCACCCGATTAAGTGGGGATGTTTTCCCGCCTCGGGTGTCTGCTTGACAACACATGAAAGCATTATAATACGTAGTGGCTGCCTTCGAAGGCGTCCAAAATGGTAGGCTACTGCTCGGTGCCGCAGCGCCGGACGTACGCAACGGAGTCCGGTGTCACCGTTCACACGTACCCGCCGGCCAAATTTAGAACGAAATTTAGAACCGGCAAGCAGCCATTGGTAACAACGCGGG
>NC_051162.1:80809225-80942925 GCF_013339745.2 Dermacentor silvarum | reverse complement strand
TTCAGGGGAGCTTGCCGCAACATATTTCTTGGGGGAGGAGTATTCCTGCAACCCAATAGAAAATGATGCTGATCAGCTGGATCTGTGTCGCAATATAGTCACCTTTGGATAGATACGATAGAATTTTGGGGAACATAACAGTACATGTTTGCGCCTTGCGAAGATCCGTGGCTTGCTTTCTACTAAGGGAAGAATTCGGTGGTGGATATATCCGCCGGTCCTCCCTGTACGCGGTGACAATTTCATTGTAGCTGTGACTGGGTGTCGTTCCACCTGGTAGCGGTCCCGGACATGCCTCCACCGCCCGGTTAATTAATTCTCGGGCAGCACGGTGGGCCATTTCGTTCCCGCCATTCCCATAATGGGCCGGCATCCAGGTAAGCGTAACCTTGCCAGCCAGTTCGCTCAGTATTTCGGAGGCTTGTGGGCCTACCGACCCTTGCATGTAACTTCTAATAGCTGACATGGAGTCCGATATTATGAAGCTGTATCGCGATGCTGCCATACCAAGCGCAATCGCGGCTTCCTCGGCTTCGTGAATGGAGCCTGCGCTTATTTTACGTGAGCTCACTGTCTGGCCTTCGTTGTTGACTGCTGCAATTGTGAACGTATGAGCGCTCTCCTGTGCAGCGTCCACGTATATAGCTGGCTTGCTGCTAAGGTGGCGGCCGAGTGCCTCGGCCCGAGCCTTCCTCCTGCCTACATTGTTTTCTCTCATGTTTTTGGGAAGGGGGGTATGATAATTTTATTTCTAATGCTGTTGGGAATACGAATTCTATCTGTTATGCCGGCAGCGGGGCGGAGATTCATGGCTTCTAGAATTTTGTGTCCTTGAGCAGAACATGAGAGGCGCCACAGTTGAGTAGCCTTATGTGCTTCAATTATTTCTTGTATAGTGTTATGCACTCCGAAGTCTAGGAGACGCAGGCTACTGGTGCCTTTAGGTATTCCCAGTGCCGTTTTGTAGACGGTCCTGATCATTGTATTGAGTATTTTCAAGTCAGATTTTCGGAGGTAGAGATATGGGCACGTGTAGGCCAGCCTTCCAAGGAAGAAGGCTTGGACTAATCTGCATGCCTAATTATCTTTCACTCCCTAATTCCGATTTGTCACCCTTCCGAGCATATTACTGAGCTGTTGGAATGTAGTTCGTAGCTTGCTTAAGGTCACTGAATTCTGGGCCTTTTCTTGGATGTACAAACCGAGTACTCGAATGGTTGGTACGATTAGTACCTGCGCGCCGTCGATTAGAATTTTATACTTGTCTATGGCGTTAGGGAGCTTCCTGCACATTAAGAAGAGTTCCATCTTTGCCGGAGAGCACTCGAGCCCATTCTTACGAGCATGTCGTTAGACTTCATCTGCAGCCCTCTGCAGCGCTTCCACCACCTCATCTGAAGATCCAGTACGCGTCCATATGGTCACGTCATCCACATAGATAGCGTGTCTTATGTGCGGGATTGCCGATAATTTTCTTGCAAGTGGACACATTGCAACGTTAAATATAAAGGGAGAAAGGACAGCCCCTTGAGGGGTATCGCACGTCCCTAGGGAGATCTTGTCGCTGCAGGCAGTGCCAAAATGAAGTGCTGCAGTTCGGTCGCGAAGGAAAGCCTTGATATAGGTGTGGGTTCTGTCGCCAACCCCTAGAGCTGAGAGACCCTCGAGAATAGCTCGATGCGCCACATTATCAAATGCTTTCGTAATGTCGAGTCCCAGGATTGTTCTGGTTACTCCCGGGATCCCTGAATCTAAAATATCTCTCTGAAGTTGCCATAAAATATCCTGGGCTGAGACGTTGGGGCGGAATCCGACCATGGTCGGGGGAAAGAGCTGCTTCGTCTCCGTCAAATCGACAAGTCGGCTCAAGACCACATGTTCCATCGCTTTTCCCAGACATGATGTGATTGAAATAGGGCGAAGGTTTTCTAATTTAAGAGGCTTGCCGGGCTTGGTTATAAAGATTACTTTTGCGTCTTTCCATTCAGGAGGAATGGAACCGTCGTGCCAATAATCATTGAACAGTTAGGTGATGGCGTCAATAGAAACTCCATCCAAATTCCGAAGCCTTTTATTGGTTACTCTATCGTTGCATGCCGCCGATGTGGAGCGTAGGCTGGCCAGCGCCGCACGAACCTCTGCTGCAGTAAAATCTTGATCCAGATCGGCATTGGGAGCACCTTTATACGGTTCATAAGAGTCACTATCGATTTTGGTGTTTAGGTATGTGGAGCAGAGAAGGTCCAATTTGACCTGCCTAGGATGCAAGCACCATCTGGATATCATTGTCGCAAGTAAGGTACCCGAACATGCGGCTGTAGAAATGCTGAAAAAGGAGTTTGTGTTTGAGTTTCCTCATAGCAGAATTAGGCTTTCTCGTAGATTCAATATACAGTCCGACGATGATTGGTAAACGATTCGACCGTGAATCCGACGCCGAATGGTAAAGTCGTACTTTACCATATTCTGACTGATTTCGCTGTGAGAATTTCAATTTTTGTTCACCAAAACATTGCACCACGTGGAGGGCCTGCGCGGTCGGGCTCGTTGGGGATGATTTTCGCCGCCACCCGCCAACGTCGGCAACCGACGCCGGTAGCCGACGCCGGATTTTCTGCGACACGGGGCCTTTAATGCTGTCGCATTAAATATCACGTACCATTCCACTGATGTGAAGGTGGATTACCAGCGAAACAGCTTAGCGCACGACATAGAGGTGAAACGGAATTTGGATGAAAGATATCAGCACATTTTATTGTATCGAGAGCTACATTGGCCGCATTCTCGCCGTTTCGCTGTGGTCGGTGGCCGCACCGCGAGCTGAGCCGTTGCCTAGCAACCGCCGCAGCTGGCAGCACCGCTCGCCGCGCCATCTGGCATGACGTCAGAGGAGGAGCCGGTGCAACCTCGAGCGGAGCCGTTGCCTAGCAACCGCCGGCGTTGTATCGGTGTTGCATCGCCGGAGGAGCCGGTGTTGCATCGGCGTTGAATAGCCGGAGGAGCCGGCGTTGCATCGTGTATATAGAAGGGGCGGCTCGGTGGGATTCATCGGCAGATATGAAAAGTGAGTCGGAGAGACTGAAAGAAGCCAGGCTTCGTCGTCGGAACGAATCCAAGAGGAGGCAGCGAGCCGAGGAGACGGAGGAAGAACGAGCCGCACGCCTCGAAAAGCGTCGTAAGTACTGAGCGGCCAGGCGAGTGCATTCAGATGAGGAAGGTTCGTCGTCTAGTTCGGCATCTCTAGCCAGGGCCGCGGATCAACGACGGAAATAAACCAGGAGGAGGCAACGAGCTGTCGGGACAGACCAAGAACGTGCTTGGCGTTTCGAACACAGACGGCAGAGTGATTCAGCTCGGAGAGCGCCGCGCCTAGCCGCTGATACAACGCAGTTGGAGGACGTGAAGGCTCACCATGTGACGGACCATGTGATTCGGCTGACTGAAAGTTCAAGTGCGATGCGTATGTTCCAAATGGACTTTACAGGCAATCCGTTTGGAGTTGCGTGTGACGTTTGCAAAAGACTTTTCCATAACCGTACCTCTTGCTACGCACACCCAGCCATAGCTTAGTTAAGCCACAGCCAATTTTTTCTCTTGAGTTTGCGACGGCGGTCATCCCGAAGACAGACACACGCACTCACACTTTTTTTTTCTCGGCGGCATACATTCGCGTGGAAGGCTACCGCCACCTCAGGGAGCCGGAGGAAATTAGACACGCACGACGGGAGAGTGGAAGGAAAGTAGGCACGCAAGCGCTTGTAGCAACGACAAGGGAGGGCGGTGCGAGCGTACACATGGCCGACGCGGTTCGCACAGCGGCAAATCTGAGGAACTCTTATTATCTACCTGTGAGTCTACCAATTTTGAAAATGGTGCCTATTGAGAACTAATCTACTGAAAATGCATATAAAAGTGATGACATGTAAGGTGTTGCATAGAATAAAGCGATATTGCATCATATTCAGAAGCTGAGTTCTTGCACACGCAGATCTGTTGACGCACACGAAAAATGCATAGAATCCTCACCATAGACACCTTTGCTCTGAAAGCTATAAGTAGCCCGAAATTAGTAAAAACATTTAATACGCTCCCCTACCGTGAACACGGGGGGCACGCGAAGCTTGTCGTTCCCTCAAAATTGGGTGTCGCGTTCCCTGGCCTCGGGGTTCGCTGCCGTTCGTTGACGCTGGGTCTAGGTAAGACGGGCTTTTAACGTGGGATCCGCTGAATCCCGCTGTAGCCGAGCCTGGATTTGGGCTGCTTTGAACGGAGGTTCCGCACGGCGAGCGCGAGCCTGCTCCCGGCGACGTTGACGGGGTTTCTCGTTGAAAGTGGCCTGTTCCGCCACCGACCTAACAACGAGACGCCTTCCCATTTGTTTGCCGAGCGTGCACTGAAAAGACGACCCGACGCAACGCGCGTGAGGACCTTTCCTTCTCTAGCCCTTCACCTGGCGAGCGTCCGCTCCTATTATTGGGTGCTCCCGTCACGTGTTACGGGCACGCGCCTCACGTGTTTCACCAGCGCTCTGAACTTTTCCCGCAGTTTTCCTTCCATTGCGCATGACGGGGTTTTTTTTTTGCGGTCACACCTACAACGGCACTGACACTTGTGAGGCTATGTAAGCTTTGTTTGAAAAGAATAAAGCGGCAAAGAAACAGTTGCATTTTACATACCGCGCTACAATATTCGCCATCGGCGCGTTACCAGATGGCAATATCTACCCAGCTGTGTTTAGCGCGTGCCGCTGTGTTGTGCGTTGTTTGCGACATAGCACAAGATATGACAGGACTGCCTGTAATGGAAAGAAAACGCATGGCAACTATACAACCCACACCCTTGCGAGCTCCTGCTCATTCCGGCCTTGAAAAGCCATTCAGCTATTTGATAATGCTTCTAGAGCGATAGCGTTAAGGGGACCATGTCGCAGAAAATCCGGTGTCGACGTCGGTGTCGGCGGAGTTTCCGTGAGCGAAAATTTCTGCATATTGGTAGCTTTCACGTGACGTCACACACCCACCTTATCACCGTTTTGGTGCACCAACATGGCGACTACGAGCACTTGAGTCCAATCCATATTATTGAAAGCTTTCACGTGACGTTACAGACCCGGCTTATCATCGTGTCGGTGCACCAACATGGCGGCTACAGTGACGTCAGTGCAAGCCATCTATATTAAGGTATATGAACAGGTATATGCCACGTCTTGCTAAAGACATGCGGTATATGTGGATTATATTGCCACACCGTTCTATCACTAAAATTGCCAATAACTTGTCTTCAATTTTTGGCAAAGCTATTCCTCGGAATTTTGAGAATGACAGCCCACGAATGCCATGAAACAAAACGCCGACGGCGCATGCCTTTTTTATTAAATCTTCTCAGACTGAAATATTGAAAGTGCGGAACAGTAACGAAAAAATGAAGATGATGTAATTTATTTAGCGTGGCTGTGCACGACCTGCGGTATTGGCCCACGCGAGGGGCGTCGTTTCTACGAGAAAGCTCACCTGCGTACACAGCGGTTACAAAAGTTCCAGTCTCAGGGAAGCGTGGGAAACAGTCAGGGATCTTGGAATGCTATCGCGTTCCGCTATTAAAAGCGAAGCTTAGGCATCCCCCAATTTTAAATGCGCAACCAGGATTTGGGTACCATCCGAAAGCCTGTGCATCCGCTACATGGCGTTCTATCAGGTGTAACAATATGCAACTGCAACGCAAAGTGCGCACGTATCGACGATCCGCGGCGCGCATATCACATTTTTTCTAGCATTCTTGTATACATTTCCTTAAACTTCTTTGTCTTCCTCAAACCTTTTCTAACTACGTTGCACCGCTACCTATCAATCTGCTACATGACGTCCGACCTGGTGTAAAAATATGCAACTGCAATACAGTTTGTGCATGTATCGATCGAAACACATAATATGACATGCGCGCCGCGTAGTGTCGACACTATGCTGCGCGCATGTCGCATTGAGTGTTTCCTCGCGCGCTAGGGCACGTTTAGAGGGCATTTTTCCGCTGCACACTAGCGAGCGTTGGCGTAGCTCAGTACAACAGCCAATATGAAACCATTTTAGAATTTCAACCGTCAGTCCAGCTCTGCTTGCAATGTCGTTTAAAATTCTCCGTACACAGTCAAGGGCTCTAACCTCGTTGGAACACACTCTTGCAGCCTTTGCATCTCTACAAAAACTGGCATGCACTCGCGGAACAAGAGCGGGGTGGGTCGCGCGCCCGGATCACAGTTAAAGCCCGCCAGGACGGTGTGTGAACGGCTGTTGGACTGTGACCGGTAATATTATTTAAAAAATGGCGTGGCTCAGTGGCAAAGAAGCGGACTCCCGCGCAGCGGCCCCGGGTTTAATCGCGGTGAGAACTGGGTATTTTCCCCATTCCCGGCCATAGCTGCTATGGACACCCGACACCGGCGACGGCGGCGCATACCATCGCCAACCGAAGCGGCTATTGGAATGAGCCCGTAACAGCTTGCGGTATAAAAGTACCTCGAACTCGGCAAGAAACGTTCGCTGCAAACACGTAAACCACGTCGTTCTTTAATAGGGCGATTTTTCATTCCCTTTTTAAAGCGACAAGCTTTTTTTGGGTGTTTCGTCCACTCTCGTACACTGCCATATAGTTCGCAATGGGCACTTGCTCACGCAGAACTGGTTTGAGCGGCGCGTTTGTTGCTGAAAGCCAATGTAGTCGCAGAAAGTTTCTATAACAAAAAAAAAGTACTGGCCCTGAGTTTGCGACACACGTGTTGCCGTGTCATTTCTGTTCCGTTCCATGGAACAGATACTGGATAACTTAGCGTCGACAGGCTATACTTTTTCTTTTGCCCAAACACGGAAGCGCGGAAAAAATGTGAAATTTTACAATCAGTGCATTGTTCGGTCGGACTTATTTTTGCAAAATATGTTTTCGTCTTGCAGCGTGAATTGATCCCACCAGAAGCTCTCTTAGTTGTGCATGCCTTGCCTCCTTAGGTTTCTCACTGTTTCCCAACAAGTTGCGCTTGATTGAGCACTAACGTGCAGACTATTGGGGCGTCTACAGGTGTTTGGGTCTGCCATCGGAATGCCGGATTTCTTCGCCGCCGCGGCTGATTGTTGAGGGAAACACTTGTCGCCGAAGTCCGCTGCGCGTCACTTGTCGATATGCACTAAAACTAGTCCACGGGTAATGCACATGTCCGTGCCATATACTCGAGAGCCTTTGTTACTTCTTTCATGATTTCTGTAGTCCTCGGAAATTAACTAGTTTGGTGCGCAAATACATTCAGCCATCTTTAAAACGTCAATGTTTTATGATGGTCCTACCGAAAATATGTGCCCTGTATGTACTTCACGCAATCGCCATAATAGAAATACGCGTGATGTCGATTCTTCGCTGTTTCGTGCCTACCTAGTGGTACGGAAGATAGGCATATAAAGGTTGGAAAGACTTGCTTTTAAAAAAAAAATCTGGCTTCATTTACATTACTAGCAATGGAGATATTTAGGCATTTATATATGTTTATAATATGTGTATTATCAGTGCAGTAATTATGTAGAAAATATCCCCAGCTGGCTGAACACCTCTAAGGGTAGTAAAAATGGTAGTGCCACGAAATGTCTTCCTGTGTACCTCAGTCGGCTTCTATGGGCGACGGCGTTCCTGGCGCGCTTCTTGCACTTTTTCAAAAGTGACCCCCGACAATCGTCACCACTCGGTGGCGCCGCAATGGTTTTCGCGTGTCTGCTCACCTTTACACATCTGTATGGGCTAGAGCACTGTACGGGCCGATTTTTTCAGCCCGGGCCAGGCCGGGGCCCGTTTTTACGTTGGGCTGCCCGCCCGAGCCCGACCAAAAGTGTTTTTCAGAATCGAGACGCACTAGGATAAGACGATGTACGTTACATGCTCCCCACCAGAAAGACCGTGCCCGGCCCAAGCCCGCGTCAAAAACCTGAGCCCGACCCGGGCCCGGGCCACAAAGCACATGCTGTGCCCGAGCCTGGCCCAAGCCCGTGAAAAAACTGCCCTACCCGGCCTGGCCAGGCCAATGGGCCGGGCCGGGCCCGGGCTTTCGGGTGAGCCCGAGCCCGTGCAGCGCTCTAGTATGGGCTCGTGCTCTGATTCTGTCGGCCTCATATTGACGCAATTGCGCTATCCCATCGGATACACCTATGACGACTAGCAGCCAACGGGGTGCTCTTTACGCAGCACAGGGCTCGCATCCGTGTTATCGTTATAATTGATTCGGCCTTAGAGCGAATATTTATTAATAAAAAAAACACTGCACACTTATGTGCTAACACTTATGGGCTTGCATTTGTGGATGTGCAACAAACTTTCCACTTAAAACGCACGTTTCGCTTTCATGTTATGACCCATTACTCTAAAAAATGGATCAACCAATTTTACTACTGATATTGTGTGAACTTTACGTGGAACCTGGCAAAGAAGAGACGTATATATTTTTAAAAAATTGATTTCGGAGTGTCCTGTGCCACGACCATGCAATGTATATGAAGTGCGTTGTAGTGATAAATAACGACATTATTTAGACCACATGCAGTCTCCAAACGTGCGCCTTATGGACCGTATACAAGCAGTTTCGCATTCCGCTTCCATATTGATGCGGCCGCCGTGGCTTCGATTGCACGCGCGATAGGTAAATGATAGCTTTACGGAAGAAATTTCAATCGTAACACTTAGTAAGATGACAATGTTTTCTAAATTAGCCTTCACCGTGAAAAATCTACAAATTTGCTTATTTGAACCTAATTATACTAAAAAAGTATTGCATTCTACCGGTGCTAACATGTGGGGCAGACACTTGGAGGTTAACAACGAATCTCGAGAACAAGTTAGGGCCCGCACAAAGAGCGATGGAATGAAAAAATGTTAGGCATAACCTTAAGAGACAGGTAGAGAGCGACGTGGATCAGAGAGCAAAGGGGGATAGCTGATATTCTAGTTGACATTAGGACGAAAGAACGAAGCTGGGCAGCCCATGTAATGCGTAGGATGGATAGCCGGTGACCATTAGAGTTACAGAATCAATACCAAGAGAAGGGAAGTGCAGTCGAGGACGGCAGAAAACCAGGTGGGGTAATGAAGTTAGGAAATGCAGGCGCAAGCTGGAATCAGCTAGCGTAAGACAGGGGTAATTGGAGATCGCAGGGACAGGCCTTAGGCCTGCAGTGGACATAAATATAGGCTGATCATGATGCTAACAAATCCCATTTCATAAAATAGTGTAACTCAAGTCGATTACGAATGGCAACCGATTTTCATCATTTGCCCTTATTGGATCATTTGTTTTAGGCTTCGCACACGTTATGTGAAACAACCAGTATACCAAATTCCTGTACAGACAAGGCCCGATCTTTGTTTGGCTATGAAATAAGAGAAAGCTTTTCAATGGGCGCACAACCGCTGCTTGGGTGGCTAGAAGTTGGTGGCTTGGTATATGCCTACGCCATATAGAGTCAATAGAATCAAGGGAACGTTTTGTTTCACTCAATCCAGATAGCGGGCTTGCAGAGAGCAGGCTTACAATAAATTGCGTCCATGTAATCAATCGGTTAATTGAGAAGTCCGTGTACAACCGCCATCGTTATACGACTTTTATGGATTACGAAATGAACATTTGATCAGTGGGTATACCAGCAGTCATACAAGCATTACCTAGGAAAGGCGCACAAGAAGCACACGTGAACATCTTGGCAAATGTTTCAAATCTTTAACAGTTAGCCTAATTCGTTGCAGGAAAAGCAGAAGTATATTGAGTAGGAAGGCAAAATGCCAGTATTTAGTATGATATTCACTACATGCATGAAAAATACTCAAGCTATTAGACTTCGAAGGATTAGGACTGAGGATCAACTGTGATTGTCTAAGCAACCGATGTTATTAGACGACCCTTCCAGCAATGATGATGATCATGTCTAGCAGTGGGTTTGAAAAAGTTACGATGGACCGTCAGCCTCCACAATCTGTCGATGAGTACGCTTATTATGGCCAATAACTTACCCGGGACCCGGATCATGAGAATAATTCACAGTAAGACTAACATTGGTTGGAGCGCGTACGACAGGCATTACCGAAGGTTAACAGGCAGCTTATCGCTATCCTTGAAAATATGTACATGATCACTGCATTCTGCCAGCACTGACATGCGGGAGAAACTTGGTGGTTTGCAAGAACTGGCAAGCATCGCGAACGAGCGACGGAAGAATATGAACAAATGGGGCAGGAGATTGACATTCATCTTCAGAACTTCTTTCACGCTCAGTGAAAGCGTGCAAAAAAACGCCAACAAAAATGTAGAAATAAAAAGTACCTTGTGCGGTCCTTTTATCTTTCCGCCTTTTCGTCGGGCTTCAAAAACATCCAAAGATTGATGGAGCAAGAACTGTCTGTCGTAATTTTAGGAGACAGGAAAATAGTGGGGCGGATTAGAGAGCAGACAGAGGTAGCCGATATTATAGTAGGCAATAAGAGGGAAATCAGGGAACAGGGCTGGCCCGGTAATGCGTTGCGCTGAACTGTCGTGGTCTGTTAGTTACAAAATTTATGCTAAGGAAAAGGAAGCGCCGTATAGGACAGACGGAAAATAGAAGGTGCTATGAAATTAGGAAATTTGTAGGCATCAGATGTAATCACCTGGTTCAAGACAGGGGTATGTGGAGATCGCTCATTGAGGCTTTCATGCGGTAATGAAAAGAAATACGTTGATAAGTTAGCCGTACTTCGTCATGCCACAGTTCCGCGGCTAAACGCATTTCTTCCTTACCGAAAAGTTGACATTACTTCTGTGAAGATCTCGCGTCAGTTTCCCAATAACGACGAGCCCAAAGACACAAATTTTAAAAGGTAATAATAAACGTTTCTTAATTAGCGGCTGATTACCCCGTATTACCCATCACCCCGCAGCCATTATCACTTACGGCACTGTCCATGTATTTTAAAACAGCTATTTTGGAATATTACGGAAACACTTGGTGGAAACTTGTATACAGTTTTTGAGTGACCATATTTTAATACTACTAGCGTTATTCGCCTAATTCAGTCGTGTTGCGTCTGTCTATATCTACCCGTCTACAACTATCTATCTAGGCTCTTACGCCCACGCAGTGCCACAAATAGTCTACCTGCTTAGTCCACTCGGTATGTGCTCCTCGTCTTGATGCTATCGTGGTCTTTCCGTGGTCGTCTT
This sequence comes from Dermacentor silvarum, assembly GCF_013339745.2. Taxonomy (NCBI): domain Eukaryota; kingdom Metazoa; phylum Arthropoda; class Arachnida; order Ixodida; family Ixodidae; genus Dermacentor; species Dermacentor silvarum. The sequence goes on along the minus strand of NC_051162.1, from coordinate 80,931,710 downwards.
TCCAGCTTCGTGATATCGTACTCTCGTCAAGCCGTTGTCTTCACGCCTACTACCCTGACCCAGTGTTCGAAGTGTTCTAATAGCTTGGGCCACTAGGTATGAGTTCACAGTCGCGATACCGTCATAGTCGTTGCATCGCCATCATTCAGCTTTGTCATTAGACACTCGTCATGTATTATTTGTTTACACTGGCCTAGCGATTCCGTCGTAGTAGTTCAATCGTCTTCATTCAAACTTCGTGATCTGACTCTCGTCACGTTGTCGCCGTCACGCCTTCTACTCCGACCCAGTAAGTAGCACTAAGTACGTGTTTGTCGTCGGGACGCCATCGCGATCGTTGCATCGCCGTCATTCCTGCTTTATCATCGACTCTCGTCATGCCCTTGTCATGGCGTCGTCGTCAGGTTTTGTACTCAGTGAGTCGTTCGTTCTTCAGTCGTTATTATACCGCCCTTTTCTTCCCATCATAATCAAACAGTCGCTAACAGGCGTCCATTGTCAAACTGCCCTCATACGTAGTAGTGTCATCATCCTCACTCGAGCTTCGGAATCTGGCCCTCGTCATGTGGTCGTCGTCACGCCATCGTCGTCATACAGGTTTCGTGATACAGTCATCATGACACGATTTAATCACACACTCGTTATTATCTCAGTGCCCTCATGCTGTTATCATGCCATCGTTGTAGCTGCATCGTCGTCATACAGTCATCGTCATGCAGTCGTGCATTCACGAAATCCATCCAAAATCTTGTGAAGCAACAATATGTTCCAGAGAAGGGCTGTCTGTAATCGTTTCGTCCCAAGAACCAGTCACAACGCGATAAATTCAAACGATACAAACTGTAGCAGCAACAACAGTAAGCGCACCTGCACAGACATTACCGTAAATCGGCATAATGTACTCTTGCGTACTGTATAGGTTGAGGCATGAAGCAAACGAAACGATTGGGGATGCAGCGGACAAAAAGCCACCAGTATTCCATTGCATCTCGGAAGGCAACATTGAAGATTATGCGTGTGCATAGAAGTGAGTGTTGCGGAAACGTCTCCACTGGCCCATTCACCACCATGCTCGGTCAAACAGTGCAGAACCATTCAACAGTTCATGGTAACGTGTGATGCATGGTAGCATGTCATGAAAATGATGCGTTAACAACTCGCCTAGCAAAACCACCCTTCTGAAGTTGATGGTGGCGTGTACTCGTGTATGTTTTGATCCCTGTTCTGTACAGGAAATCGCTTCAATGTGATGAAGGCAGGGAACGCCACGCAACATCGACAATTTTCACGTGACTTCACTGACACAGCTTGAATCCTAATATCTGCATATGGCGGCCACGGGGTTATCAGCCCACTGTTATGCCGCGTACTGCTCTTCATTATCTTTAAAACCCCTAGATTGTCGACCAACAGGCCAATGAGCGCCATGCATGGGAACATACCTGCGAAAGTAGCGAGGGTAGGCGCATGCTCGAAGAGAGTACTGTGTCAAAGCGTCGTGTGCTAGCCAGATCAATTTATCACCCACCAGCCCCTGCTGCGTATCAGCTGATATATCGTTTACAGCGGCTTACTATAATCACTTAGCGCGCAGGAGCATATGTGCACAAATTGGTTTGCGTTGGAACCAGTTGGAAGAAGTAGCGGCTATGTAGAGACTAGCTGAATATCCTTGCACACGACGCTTGGACAAGCGTATGCTTTGTGTGAATGCCCGTCCGGCCGCTACTTTCATAGCGGCGCTTCACGACACGGTGCTGACTGCGGTGTAGGTCGACTTTCCCTTCAGATAAATATATCAAAGAGCTGTATGCTGTTTTCCGTCTTCATGGTTTCCTGAATATTCACCAAGTTATCACTGGTGCTGATAAGTCGCTGTGTGCAAGATGCGCCTGCCGTGCTGTCGCGTGTTTTATTTATACAGCTTCACGATATGCTAGTGCCTCAAGATGACGGTGCTACGATATCACTGGAAATCATCTAAAAGGGGAATCACGTCAGCTTATAAAGGCCGAGAGGGCCTTACGAAGGAAAAAAAAAAGAAGGGAAGTACACATGTGTAGCGCTACTAGCTTCCAGGTGCGCCGGGGCAACATGTTTTTCAGAGTCGAGAGGCGCGAGGATAACTCGCTGCACGTTACATGCACACCACCAGAAAGTCCGAGCCTGGCCCGGGCCCGCGTCAACATACCCGAGCCCGGCCCGGGCCCGGGTCAAAAACCACATGCTGTGCCCGAGTCCGGCCCGAGGCCGTGAAAAACTACTCTACCCGGCCCGACCCGGCCCACGTGCCGGGCCGGGCCCGGGATTTTGGGTCAGCCCGAGCCCGTGGAGTGTACTAGTCTACATTGCAAAGTTCACTAGAGGACTGCGATTCAACGGAAGTTGAGGCTAAGTGTCAAGTACGGAAGTATCGTCAGCTTCAGAAAAGTTCAAAACGGTTGTGAACTCAGGTCTTTGTGGAGGACACGCTAAGTTCAAGGCAATTTCAACAGCTTTATGCTCAGATAAACCTTCGGGGACTTCAGATTTTACTCCGTGCGATAACAGTTGTTGGTTTACAAATATAAGGTCTAATTTGAGTCTTGACGCGTTACAGAATCCACAAGTTCTGTTAACCCGAATGAAATAACCTATCCAATCACGGAAGCGCAAAGCGACCTATCACGGCCAGTTGGGGTAAGTGAGCTCCATTTAACGCACGGGAGATTCAAATCCGCAGCTAAGAATAATTTACAACCGTACACCTTGTGTCTGACAAGGTACGCATTGATAGAAGGAAAAATATCGTCGGAGTTAGGAGGGCGATAAAGAACACCAACAATTATTACAATGCCTCCACTGTATATTTTGCACCAAATAGCCCCAATGCCCGGAAGTTCAGGTAATAAAGAAAATTTAAGACTTGTTTTAGTGAGAACAGCCACAACACCTCCACGGCCAGCACGCCTGTTTTTCCAAACTTATTCGATCAGTATTCAACGGTGCGGGTGGCCGGTTGCAGCGGCGATGTCGAAAGTCGCAGAAGGGAGATAGACCAGCGCCTCCTCAGATGATAGTTGCGGGGAATTTCGGGATTGGGAGGCGGAAAAAAGTGGGTGGTGATGGCCGGCGCTGGTATTAGCTTAGGGGAAGCAATCGGTGTTTTTCAGAAACATCGTAGTAAATAAATATATATATATATATATATATATATATAGATGAAGAAGATGAACAGTGAATATAATGGTAGCAATATCATTATGAAACTTTAAGAACTGGATAGTTGTCAGGTCTTGTGGTGGTACAGCAAGAAGTAGGAAGAAATCAAAAGGACAACATTGTCCATGATGTGGAGGAGCAGCACATTTTATGCAGCATCATAGGCTGACCTGCTTCATGTTGTCACGTAGTAGTGACGGTAAAGAAAACAGTCGCAAAACTGTGTATGACAAAACTGGTTGTTTATTGGGCGAACCTGTGTCCACAAAAGCAAGCTATACTCAAAGCACAACGATAGATTCGAACACAGTCGGCGATCGTCGAAAATCTGATATGCGGCGAAACGCGTTGGCTTTATACGTGAGTCATCGAAGATTCCAGAATTATCCCTGGTGCCCGCGTATCTTCCAGAAAGTTCTAGACAATTCGCGTCGCTCATACAATCAGATTAAATCAGCGACGGTGACCACAGACGACCGATACAAGCATCGATAGCGTTCGAGAAGCTTCCAATGCAGGCGCGTCCTGCGCCGAGCGATAACGTTTAACATTTGTTAGCCGGTGGAAAGCGGCCACCGGTGAAAGATAAACATGTATACGTGTCAATATTCTAAGCTTGCACTTGGTTGTATCAGTTAGCACGGAAACTTGGTGGCTCAATTTTCGAGGTAATTAAATAATCTTTTGAGTTGTTAAATTTCGGTAGGGTATATTGTAAAGAAACCACGATGTACAGTTTTTGGTTGCTGCTCCGCAAATTTAAAGAAATTATTGCTGACTTCGGTACCGAAACGGATAACGAACTACCTAGAAACACTGGCAACAATTAGCTGTTTGCGCATGGTTTAGGCCTACAATGCCTGTTTACGTCTTTCGTTTGCTCACTGGGACTTTTCAGAAATTTGCGATTGAAGGCTAAATCATACAGTCTATTTGAGGCTGCAGTCTGGCAGTTCCCTAGCATATCATTTGATGGCCGAAGCTAAGCTTCCATGGCGCTTTGAAAAGCACTGAACATATTGTGCAGATGCCATAGGCTTACAATGCCAGGCGTGCTTAGCTTATAACTAAGAAGAGGGCTTGCTGAGGGCGTAGTAAATTTGCACGAGACACTATGATGAGATGTAAATATACATGCACAGCAAGACAAATTGACAATCATTTTAGTCTATTAGCAATTCCACCACCTTTATTTAAACAAACATAGTTGTCAAAATTGCATCCACTAAAGTTCATCCCTATGCCACTTTGCAATGTCGACATATTTTCAGCATAGCATAGCTGCTTCAAATCTGCAATCTGAGTTAAACTTGTAGTTCCCAAAACACCGTCACTTGCATTTTCGTCCTTGCTGGAACCGATGCCTGTAATAGAATGAAACTGGGACGAGGTGGTATATATTTGTTTTCTTGTAAATACCAGCGGCACACAATTGACAGGGGCACGAAGAAGAAAACGCCTGAATGCAGTGCCGACTCCTAAATAATCTTTAATTTCAAGAAAGCCACAAGTAAATAGAATTGTGACAGAAAAAGAACTGCAGAATGTACACAATACAAGTCTATTTCATTTTTGCATTCCCAGTGTAAAGGAGATACCATAGGTTTGGAAAAAAGAAACAGTCGTCCAGTAAAAATCAAAATATTATTCAAATAATGGCAGTGTTGTGTTGCTAACACAGCTTTTATCGCATTCTTTGACGTGAAATAATTATCTGATTTCAGGATTGAGTTTTTTTTCTTGATGTTATAAAATTAGTCTGTCTTGAAAGGCAGCCTAACAAATGCCATCATTAGAATACTTAGTCAGGTGTGAGTATGGTATTCGCTTGGGTGTGTGTAGCGGAGAGAACCAAGTGATTCAGGCGCAACAGTGCTCACCTTCGAGCAAGCCCAGCCGGACTGAGGTGGCAGGCAGCGATGCCAGTACCCTAGATGCATCGGCGAGTCGTACCACGAAACGTCGGAAACTGAAGATGACGCGACGTGACAACGTCAACGAACTTCTGTAAATACCCAGGCTTTATTAAGACGAAATATTTAGGTCTCTATGTTGGCGGTGCCCTTGGCGGTGACCTTTCGATGACCTTGACGGAACTTCGCCGTGATGGAAAAAGGCCGACACGGCAAAGAGGTATAAAAACACGTCAGCAAATGCTCAGATTAACGCCACACTTCTCGGGGAGGCTCCTGTAAAGAAAGCAAATTAGTGGCTTCGTAAAGAAAATTTGGTACCTTAAGGTCTCGGTAGACAGCGAGCCCGGGCCTCCGCGGTGCGAGAGGAGTGCGCTTCCCTGAAGCCACGACTGCCCCACGATTCTGGCTTACCAAAGGAGGTGTGCCTACTGCGTGCCTGATTGCACACGTCAAGTGGTCACAGAGACGCGCTCGTGTCAGTGCTCGCGCGTTCGTCGTGTTTTTCCACAGCTGGCTCCGATGCCAGCATTCCCATGCTGTCCCTCCCTCTGCCAAGGCGCTGAGGACACTGGTCCACTTCCAGTAGGTGCAGCGATTTTGGTGAGTTCTCTCGTGCGCTCCAATGCAACCAGGCTTTCGCCTTCGTGTTTTACAAACCTGTAACACTTGCTTATTTTTTTCTGAGTTTATTAACACACTATGGCAAGATATTCGCTTATTTTAAACTGTACATTATTTGTTGACTGTCAGATTTTCTGTAGCGTTTGTACTGTTTTTTTAATGTGCAATATGGGTCTACCTAATTCCCAGATGAAGGCTTGTCTTAATCCACGATGTTTGGCTGCATTTGGCTTACCATTTAGAGACTGCCAGAGGAATACAGATATTCTTTTGAACGGGTAATAATATAGTATCTTCCCGCTTTCCGAATGTAAACATGGTCACACGTACACGGTATCAGGCATTACAATTTAGTTCGGCATCCCAAAATTCGGGACTCTTGCTTACTTCTACAACCACACTTCGTCTAGTGGGCTGTATGCCTTTGCGAAACACTGCAAAAAAGGGCAGTGTTTATAGAGCAAAAGCACTCATTTTTGGCTTTAGATACAGAAGAAAACACTAACTACGTGGAAACACCATAACATTGATTGATTACGCTTTATTGAGCCAGAAAGTACACTAAAAATTTGAAAAAGCTAGCACTCTTCGAGGAAATGTGAATTTTTGAAGATATTGCTTTATTTTAAGAACCTGTGCTATATCTGCTGCTTTGCGAATGCTGAAATTCATTGGTTGGCTCCCTACAGTTTTTTTTCGCGTCACGATTTCTCCCACATATTCTTGAAAGAAAACAGTGAAATGAAAGCTTGTGAAAATGAAAGCCAAGAAAACAGATAATATTGTGGTGCCTAGGTGACTGTGTCATAGGCACCACAATACCCTCGAGAATACCCTTGAACACGCATTGTGGAGCCCTGCTTAGCGCAGTATTGTTTCCACTAGAGCCTATTGTTACGTGTTTTGTACAGCGGAGAAAATATATTTTAACTGTCACTATTCTGGTCGGTGCGGTTCCCATATTATGAAAGATGGCTTTTTGGTTATTGTTTCACTACTGCGTGGCGAAATGCGCAGTTCCATTCGCATTTGTACATTTCAAAATAGGTTGTTTCGCAACACCTTACAACGCAAAATATATTTGAAGCAGAGTTATTATTTATGTTCAAGGTGCAGGTGTTTATATCTTGTTTATTGCGCAACACATCTTTCTCTGCTCTGAGGCAATAGAAAGTGTGTTATATTTTATACGTATGTTTACTGCGATTAAGCAATAATCATTTCAAATGTCTATTTTGTGTCATGTACATTTTTAAATAATGTAATTGAAACTGATCAATACCAAATGTAATCAGGGTGTAGTCATTGTTGACCCCTTTCCGCGTTTCACCAATGTTGCTCCTGACATGAACTGTCAACTTTTCTTCGAGTATCGCCCAAATTGTGGCTAGTCATGAAACCATGAGGAATACTGGAACGGCGTCGTCCCTGGGCTTGGCATCGTATTTGCGTCTTTGGATTTTACGAGCATTTCCTGCTATTACAATTTACGCCTTTCTTTAGGGCGATGTTCTGCGTTTCTTTGTATTTACGTGTCTAATCGCTATTCTCCTAATCCATTTGTTTCCTAATCCATAAAGCTAAAATGCAAATTTACGATATTTACTTATGAAATTTTACTTATGATTTAAGACGCACAGAGAAGTCCAATATCCCCAACTACTGCAAATCACCAAGGGCTCTGCGACAGGCTAAATATAAGAGCAAAATAAAAAACAAATCTCAATCCTGTTGTATCTTTAATAAAAGCAAGGTTTTGGTAGCAATGCAAAAAAAAAACATCAGTAATCTTAAAGTAGACTGTAACCTCACTTTCTAGCATAATTGTGGTTCTGTCAGTGGAGTGACACCAGTGGCACCGGTATACATTTGTCACGGTGAACAATGCCAAATGCATCATATCTTTCGTGTGGACATTGTTTATGTTACACCTTGTCAGTGCTGCAACTTTTCATAGAAATTCGACTGGTACATTTTTAATAGCTAGATTCTTTTCAAACACGCCCATACTTAGACTGGCTTGTTTATATGAAAGACCACTACCTGCGCCACGGACCCGAGCACATGGGGGTTCGATCCTCCCGGAGCTGATCCGTGCGTAACTTAGCCGTGTCTGGGCAAAAGGGGATCCTGGGGGCTTAGCCGATGCATGGGTATTTGGACCTCTAAGGCCACTCGATGGAAGCAGCGCACCTATTTGGCCTCGGCTTCAGGTAGATGGCACCCCCGGACTGACCCACCCCACGGAGATCACTAGTTGCCTTTTCCTGTCCTCCGCTCAACTCTTCGTCTTCTCTATCATTTTCAGTTTTTCCTTTCTTCTGATCACTTCCTGTCACTTCCATTTTTCCTGGCAGCTAGGGTTAATCTTGTGTTTCATAACCCCCTTGGTTATGTTTATTTCGTTATAGTGGAAATGTGCAGCTGTCGTTTGTTGCACTTTTGTTTACAGCTCCTGCAGCGTCCCATTGTTGGGCTCCATGGTAGGTGGTTGGCCTCCCCGCCGAAACAATACTATTTTCATGACTTGTTGTTTACCCGCGTTACCTGGCCACCCCCAGAATAGGGAGTTCGCCGAAGTAGTTCTCGATTTTTTCATAATTTTTTTTGAGTAAAGATGGATGCTCACAACCATATTTAGACCAAGATGACACGGCTGCTTTTAATGTAGGCGACGCTGTGTTATATCTAGCATGTTTTATTATTGATGCTGGTACGAAATGTATTAAACAAAACGGACTAACTAATAATCGTCGCATTCTATGGTGGAACAAAACGTCAGAAAGCACGCAAAAATCAAAACAAAGGTTTTTCAAAGTCAATTTTATTTTCCACATCAGGACACCATGATGTTGTGAGCAGTGGTCAAAAAACCTAGAAATTTGGCATGTAAGCGTCCACTGACCATCACATTGGAGATATTATCCCAGGTTACATGTATTAGAGCAGGCATGTCACCGCACCAAGCGCAGTTGGCCCTATAGCGAGTGGGATACATGGCCTTTAGCAATTTAGCATGCGGGCTTACCCCGGTCTGTATTTTACGCCAATCGGCGGCCTCTTCCCCGCTAAGTTGTGGGTGCGGCGGCGGGTATTTCAGCCGACTCCATGGTGGTGAGCAAGGATGTCTTTGGCATTTAAAATGGTGGGATTTTGTGAGGGTTAGTGCAAGTGGTTGGGGTTAGAAGAGGATGCCATGGCGCGGTTACTAAACCCTCGAGCAAACGCGTTAGCCTTTTCATTCACCTGTTACCCCGCGTGGCCCAGGCACCAGAGCAGGCGATGACAGTGGTTGAAGGATTTGGGGATTATCGCAAGGTTAGCCGTAGTCACGTGCCCTTTGAGAAACATGCAACATGTCTCCTGGGAGTCCGTGACCACGGCCGAGTCCATTTGCGAACGCTCACCGTGAACGAGTGTGATGGCCGCTGCTAAAATTTCGGCCGTGGTGGGGGATCCCACCGTGGCCAATGCGGCTATTTGCTGCTGGTAGAGCACGTTCACGACTGCCAGGGCTTACTATCACGATTGAAAGAAACGCGAACACCGGAGCGCGTGGCCGAAGCATAACTGAAGGTACAGTGCGCGCCGTCCAGTCATCACCATTGACAGTCGCGCATGTCCGGTTTGATTGCGTTGTGCGATGATGCACCCCCTATACTGTGATATTTTTGTTCCTCGTAGTACAGTTTGCACTGTAACCATTACTGCGCCGTCACCATTCCTCGTTTTCAAATAAAAGAGAAGAAGAATAGAAACAAAATAGGGAGTGCATCATCGCACAGCGCAATCAAACCGGATATGCGCGCCTGTCAACGGTCATGACTGGACGGCGCGCACTGTACCTTCAGTTATGCTTCGGCCACGCGCTCTGCTGTTCGCGTTTCTTTCCATCGCGAGAGTACGTCCTTTGGTAGCGCTTCCGGGCCGCCTCTCAATACGCAGCTCCGTCCGTGTTGTACGTGTTGTACCATTGGGTATTAGAGTACAATGAATGTGTTGTGTGCGTGCTTCGCGCCTTTCCTTATCGTGCTCAGGATGCATGTTCTTGAGAATTGGAGCCCCTGTAATTTTAAATTTCACCGAAGGCGGGAGAGGTACGGCCTGTTCGGCGAGATAAATTGGGTATGCTGGGATATGAGTCTAGCCAATGTTGTCCTACCAGTTTTAGTGAAGCTGAGGCGTTCCCTATGTCGCATCAGAGTGACCTGCGCCGGTATTTTGTATCTTCGGACCAAATGACAAATGAGATTACGGTTGTGGCTAGGAACAGCAAGATCTTCTGCAGATATGACCAGACTAAGATAGCTATTCCGAGCAGTTCACGAGCACACGTGAGCTCTGGATGCACTCGTTGTCAAGTTAGAATTTTGTGCAACAATCTAAGTGCCCATCATGAAAAGATGTTTGCCAGTGGCCATGTACGCATCGTACCAGCTATATGAGAAGCAAGTAGTCACTCGCATCGAAACTGCGTCAAAAGCTGCAGATGACCAGGCCGTACCAAAGCTTACAGTGAGAAAGTTCAAGAGACTAAGTGAGTTCGTAGCAGAACAATACAATTGCAGTGAGTCATCGTCAGCAGGCGAACGTGGGTAGGAAAATAAAGCTGAAAGGAAAAAAAACGTGATCGCAATACTAATACCAAAATACACCTGCGTTCCAGAGGTCTACATATATATGTTGCTGTTTCTTGCGGACACAATACCCGTGTGACAGAAGATTGTAGAAGCGCATTGTAACACGATGAAAATAACACAAAAGCTACATGATGAAAGACGCTGCTACAGTCGCACTCGAGAAATTCACATAGCTAACGTTTGCAAGTGAAATATCACTTGCAAGCGCTGCAAACAGTTACATGTATCCACAATAGGCAGTACAGTTATGGTAAAAATAAAGAATCACATGGATCTATTGGGGAGAGAAACCGCGATACTGCTTGCAATCTACATGCATCATCTCACCTGCCATGCAACAACTATTGTGTGCTGCTACAGACAGCAATTGTATGGGCGCAAAGATCTCGAAAAGAAGAATACTCGCGGGTCTTTTTGCACAACAATAGCCAGATATGTTCTAGTGTTATTGGACCTCCACGTAGCCTTAAATGTATTCATGTAGAAAATGAAACAATGATCATAGACGCATTGAGATGTGTGGAAAACAACCGACGGGTGGGTGTTATCGACGTCGGAGTAGCGGAACATCAGAAATGTTAGATTTTAAAATAAAAACAGTCGAAGTAGATGGAGTATAGAGAAAGAACTTGGTTCGATCTGATAAAAAAGCAAAGCTGCACATAAATAGCTGTACATGAACAATAGCAGATTGACAGCGTAAGGCTAACAGTGATGACACGAGACTCCTTATCGGAGCAAATTTCTACCTGGAAACAGAGTGAGGAATAAAAAAAGATCAACGAGAAGACTGCACTAGTTGAAAACATCCTGGGATGGACCGTTCACGGACCATGCCCACTTAGATACCGAGTACGCACTGCTAATTCTGTTCTACTACATGCTATTAAAGCAGTGCAGTAATTACCAAGGCAGTCGACCAGGAAGAGGAAAACACTTTATTTCATCAATTTGGCTTAGTCAATGCAGTTAGAAACTTTTGGGAACTGCCAAACTTACTTCTTACACAACCCGAAGACTTCATATGCATGAGAGATGATGACAAAATAATGGCAGCATTAGAATTAAGAGACAATTACGTAACAAGGAGGGTGGGACCAAGTAAAACATCCTTGGAAAGAAATTCTAAGCTTGCCAGACAACAAATGCATTGCTAATTAAATACTTATTCAAATGTCCAGAAAGCCACAAAAAGACAAAGTATTAGAACAATATGAAAAGGAATTACAAGGGTACTTCAAATATGGCCTGGTGGAAATAGTGTATAACGATGAAAAGTGCTGGCATGTGGTTTAATACACGCCACACCACCAGTGATGGTGGTGTGGCATTGAATTCATACATGCTGGCATTATTACTGAACTTGCAAAACAATCACGTTGCAATGGATGCTGGCGTTGAAAAGGCATACCTACGGATCCGCAACCATGAAGGTGATTGAGACACCATGCGATTCTTAGGGCGGGAGAATGCCACACAAAAGAACTTAGAGCAAAGAAATTGCAATATGGCGAAAGGCGCGAGTGATTTTTGGAACCCCTTCGAGCAGCTTGATCTTAGCCGTAACAATTAGTTACCCTCCTAATAAAGAAGTAGTAAACTTTGCTAGCACAGCCAACAAACACAGAAATTAATGCTAGATGCCAACGGCGAGCAAGGGGCGGAAGTTACGTTTGTCGAAGCGCAATAGACCCCGGCGGCACTTCAGCTCAAGCCAGCGTTTGATACGTTTTGGCAGTTCCGGGCCGAATCATGGCCTAAGGTTAACAGCGTGGTTCCAACATGCGCTGTGTCATTCTTATTCCCGGCCCAATGATGGCCTCAGATAAGCAGCGTGAATCGAATATCGGTTGGGCCATTGTTTCAGAGATCCAACGCTGGCCCTGCTAGCACATGCATCAGACAATATAAGCACTGCCGTTCAACAAGGCGGGAATTATTGGAACGACATTCCTGTGGATTTGGAAACGGGGGTAACTAAGTTGGCTTTCTTGGAACAACACAGGGCTTGTAGTAAGCAAATTTTTTGTTCCTCATTTTTAATGTAATTTTGTACGGCTTGCTAAGGTTAAAAGGATAAATTCGGGAGTTTTAGGTGCCAAAACCACTATGTGATTATGTGCACGGCATAGGTCGAGACTGTGAATTAATTTGGACCACCTGGGTTTCCTAAATCTAAGAACATGGGTGTTTCCTGCGTTTTGCCCTCATAGAAATGCTGCCGCCATGGCCGGGATTCAATACCGCGACCTCGTGCTTATCTGCCAACACCATAACCACTAAGCAACCACAGCTGGTTTGCTAAGCTTAATTGACGTTTGAAAAAAAGTGAATACAAACCTAAAATCTGGGGTTTTACGTGCCCAAATCGGAATGTGATTATGAGGCACATCGTAGTGGAGGCACATCGTATGAGGCACATCGCATATATCCTAACCACCAGTATTTTTTACGCCCAGTGCAATGGGCGTTTTTTTTTACTTCACCCTCACCGAAATTCGCCCCTCTAAAAAAGAAACGAATGCACAGCGTATCAAGCAGGCGAAGTCTTATATCAGGCAAACTAGCCGCTGCTTTATTGATCATGCAAGGGAACACGAACTTTCGATAAGAAACAACGGCATTGCGCATTTGGCTGCGCATTGTAGGTCGTGCATGTGTGCTACGCGGCTTTGAAGGATTAATATTCTGGCCAGAATCAAGAATTGCATTGCCAGAGAGCTTATGGACCGTTTTATATTGCCTCCAGTTGCACCACATGTATTCTTGAAACTTCGTTTTATTTGTTTAGCAGAGAAAGGTTCATGCATGACATGTTGCGGCGACTGAATCACCATGCTCCTATTCCACTAGGTTTGCTTGTTTGTTACTTCATTGCAATTATGTAGTAAGCTCCTTGTATAGACTCCTCTGATAGAACGAAAATTTAGTTGAAACGTTGCGGTTGTCAGTGTCATCACCCTTTCGTCCTTGCCTGTCTGGCACAGCCAAAGCTTTTTTTTCGCCTTCATTTTCTGTCCTTCAACCCCAACGCCCATCCCCTACACACCCATATAAGCCTGGTCAGTGCTATGAATGAAGCTCTCAGGCAGTGTATGCTGCTATTTAGAATTGGCTGCGCGCGTACGCGCAGGAGAATGCGGTGGGGTAACTATTGTCCCTCTCGTCGCCCTCCCTCACTGCCAACCGAAGAACGAGGTAGGGCTATAGGTGGGGGTAGGTTCATTAGTCCTTTCCTGAACCCTTTCCTTCCATGCACAGCTAGCATACCAACTGGGTGGCGTGAGTGCTTGCAGTTTTCTCCCCTCTTGTCAGTGCACTGCTATCGTGAGAAATTCTCGCTTGCGGTCGTCATTCCTACTGCGAAGCCTAAATCTTAAAATACGCAACAAAGTGGCCGCGGAGTTCTGTGAGTGTTAGAAATAATTACAGGCAAAGGGGTAAAAAAAAGTCGGCGTTGGTGGCCACCGTCTCCGATTTGGGACGAACACGTAAACGTAGGAACGTGGATCTCACAGAGGTGAGTGCATTCGTTTCGCGTATGTTGTAAATTTTCTCAGGGACCAGATGGAGTGAATTAGGAAACGGCGCATTAAGTTGTGTGTTTTATAAAAATGATGTCCTGCTACTCACGTGCTTTTTGCTTGTTGCTTTAATTTCACGATTTGTGTGCATATTACAGTTGAAGTTCTAACATTTGTTATAGTTTTGTTGCCTCCTTAACGTAGCTATTTTTCCATTCACGTTGCGTTGGACTGCATCGATTTGTCGATTTGTCGCCGGCCTAGAGCACGGTGTGTGGTAGCGGTTGCAATGTTAGGTTGCGTTTGCCTGCTGTAATCTTGAGGCAGTGATGTGCGCATTCTGAAGTTAGGTTCACTAGAAATGTAAAGCAGCTATGTATGTATAGTGATACATTTTATATGTAATAATGTATATTTTTCAATACGCTTTCTAGCGGCCATCGTCATCTTTATCGGTAGTCTTTTATTTATGGTGCGCTGAAGTGCATGGGCATGCGCATTTGCCTCGTTCCTCGTGCCGCGTGCTGCAAGGTTAGAAAAAGAGAAAATAAAATATAGTCTCTTCTGCTCCTGCCATTGGCCTGAATGGTTCCCTGTTCTTTCGCTCGCCGACTCAAGAAATGTTATAGTGAACCTAACCTCAGTTCCTATAACGTAGTGACCCGGACGTGATCGCAAGGCGAGCACCACAGCATGGAAGGGACCCCGAACGACAGCCCGGCGATCGGCGCAGAGGGCTTCGCCATGTAGCAGATTGACCTGCCAACGTTTTGGCCACAGAATTCTGCAGCCTGGTTTACACACGTGGAGGCCATCTTCACCCTTCGGCGCTCTACTACGCTGTCTCCGCACTCTCAACGGAGGTGGTTGCGGAGTCCTACGACGTTGTGCACGCGACCCGCGAAACCACCCCTTATGACCACTTTAAAACGATGGTGCTGCACCGCACGTCTGTGTCTGTGCGCAGGCGTCTTCAGCGGCTTATCAACGAAGAGGAGCTCGGCGACCGGCGACCATCAGAATTTCTACATTGCATGTGGCGGCTTCTCAGTGACAGTATGCAGGACTCAACCAGCCCGCTGCTGCGAGAACTGTTCTTTCATTGCCTGCCGCAGAATGTAGTTATTGCCTTGGCTACCGCACCAGACGACCTGTCCCTTGACAAGCTGACGGAGGTGGCCGATTGCGCTCTTGACTATGCAGCGAGAGGTACTGTGGCGACGGCATCTACCGTTCCGCTGTCGCAACTCGAAGACCAGCAGTCGCGCCTTGAGCAACTGATCGATGACCTTGCCGAGACTGTTAATGCACTACGACCTCCATCCCACCTGTGTCGAGGAGACCGCGATTCCTGTTCCAGATTGTCTCCTAGGTCTAGCTCATGTTCAAGCCCTCGTCGCCGTGCATACTGCTGGTGCCACAGCAACTTGGTGCCAGCGCACGTCAGTGCCGTTGCCCTTGAGGCTGGCAGGGAAACATACCGCAGAGCCAATAATGGCGGCCAGTGACTCTTGCCGTACGACAAGCTGCCTGTTCTACGTCACTGACAGGATTGCCGGATATCGATTTCTTTGGACACAGGTGCAGATGTCAGTGTCGTTCCTGTCGTGTGACTAGGCCGGCAGCGCTCTCAGAAAACTGCGCCTCTTCAAGCAGCTAACAGCTCTGCTACCAACACATATGGTCAGCGCTCTCCTGACATTGACTTGGGTCTCCGACGCACCTTCCGTTGAGTATTCTTTGTGTCAGACGTACGCATGGCCATATTGGGTGCCGATTTTCTGAGCCACTTCGCCTTCAGTGTCGTCGACGCTCGTCGACTTGTCGACACGACGACCAGTATGTCTATACAAATCATCCTTGCACCTACGGCACTAACCACTGGAACGGCGCCTCAGGTACCATCACCTTTGTACGCCTCAGCTCTGTCAGACTTCTTAGCCATCATGCAACCTTCCAACCTCTAGCGGCCAGTACGTCGCAACGTTACACATCACGTTGTCACTACTGGCCCTCCAGTGTTTTGCCGACCCAGACGCCTCTCTGGGAATCGCCTTGCCATCGCCAAAAGAGAATTCGACCACCAGCTTCAACTGGGCATCATCCGTCCT
Organism: Dermacentor silvarum; assembly: GCF_013339745.2. Taxonomy (NCBI): domain Eukaryota; kingdom Metazoa; phylum Arthropoda; class Arachnida; order Ixodida; family Ixodidae; genus Dermacentor; species Dermacentor silvarum. The sequence goes on along the minus strand of NC_051162.1, from coordinate 80,915,697 downwards.
TCGTCGAGCAGAGTGTCATCAGCTCTCCACATGGTTCCCAAGCGTGACCCTGGGAATTGGCGCCCGTGCAGCGACTACCGTGCCCTCAACGCACCCACCGTCTCTGATTGTTATCCCCTCCCCCACATTCACGACTTCTCTGCCAACCTATCGGTAGTGGTGGCATTCAGTAAGGTATATTTTGTAATGACCTACCACCAGATTCCAGTTGAGCCAGCGGACGTCCCAAAGGCTTTAATTGTGACACCATTCGGGCTTTTCAAATATGTGCGCATGCCGTTCGGGTTGAGAAACGCTGCTCAGACGTTCCCGAGGTTTATCAAAGAGGTAACCCGGGTACTCCCCTTCGTATTTGCGTATCTCGACGACACCCTGGTGGCTAGTCAGCCACCAGGGTTTCGTCACTAGTAGGCCGATAGCATTGCGACCATTTGCGCCCGCTGTTTTCTAGGCTCCAGGAACACGGCCTTCTCATCATCCCCGCAAACTGCGTCTTCGGCGTCGACGACATTGAGCGCTTCGGACACCGCGTGACTCGCAAGGGAATCAGACCGCTGGAATAGAAGGTTCAAACCTTGGGCGACTTTAATCGCCCAACATCAATTCGAAAGCTCCGCCAGTTCCTTGGGCTGCTCAACTTCCACGGCCGTTTTCTTTCCAACATCATCCGCATTATCATACCACTCACCGACCTACTCAAGACCACGAAAGTTCCGTCCTCCCTACTGTCTTGGACGTCTGACGCCGAAGCGTGCTTCCAAGCTGCCAAGAACGCATTGGTTGATGCCACACTGCTGGTGCATCCTCTGCCCATTGCACAAATGCGTATCATCACCGATGCATCAAATATGGCTGTCGGCGCGGTCTTACAGCAGTTCCAGAGCAACTCCTGGTACCCACGCGTGTTTTTCTCGCAGAAACTGAAATCTGCATAAACGCGATCCAGCACATTCGGTCGTGAGCTGCTGGCGGTATACTTAGGCATTCGACATTTCCGACACATGCTGGAAGGCTCAATTTTTCACGTCTTCACGCACCACAATCCTTTACATTCGCTTTTCGTCGAAACCACAACACTTATACCGCACGAAAAATACGGCAGCTCAACTTTATCTCCGAATTCACCGTGGACTTTGGTACACTGAAGGCCCAGTCAACGCGGCCGCAGATGGCCTCTCCCGTATCGACGCAATATCAAGGCCCACACTTCTAAGAAATCACCACGACGCAACTTCCAGACGTTGAGCCCGCAGGGGCGTCTGCGTAAGCAGGCGTTTGGTGTGTTGCGACACCACGGACCCGAGAACATGGGGGTTGGATCCTCCTGCGTGTATCCGTGCGCGGCTTAGCCGTATCTGGGGAAAGGGGGATCCTGGGGGTTCAGCCGATGCTGGGTGTTCGGAACTTTAAGGCCCCCCGGTGGAGGCAACACACCTCTTCAGCCTCTGCTTCCCATAGACGAGCCCTCCAGACTTACCCACCTGGAGGAAATCGGCAGTCGCCTTTTCCTGTCCCCCTTTTCAGCTTTTGTCTTTCTCTTTCACTTGTCCATCTTACCTGTCTTCTAGTAACTTCTCCTCACTTCCGAATATCTGGGCGGCAAGTGTTAACCAGGTGTAGCTATCCAACCTTGGGTATTTTATATTAGGTTATAGCTGCGATGCATGGCTGGCGTCTACAGGTATTCCAACCTTGTAGCGTCCCCTTGTTGGGCTCGGTGGTGGGTGGCTACCACGGCCGCCGAGCTTTCCGTTTTTACATGGCAACCACTTTTCCCCCGCTACCTGATCGCTGCCGCACCCATGAAACGTTTAATTTTTTTATGAAACCGCAACAGTCTTTTCCGAAGTACCACGTTGTACACAGCCAGCATGAAACTAGGACAGTTTGAATGATCTCGCCATTTCTGGTAGCAAAATCTCTCACCGAAGCAATTGACCCAGGCTATAAATTAACAAAGATGGGAAGCGGCGACCTTCTTCTCGAAGTCTGCGACAAACCACAGTATGACAAACTCTCGAAACTTGTGGCGTTTGGAGACATTCCTGTTTCCGTGGGCCCACACAGGTCGATGAACACAGTGCGCGGTGCGTCTCGGAAGATGACCTCCTTGAACTGAGTGAAAGCGAACTACTTGAAGGATGGCAAGAGCAAAACGTAGTCAAGGTGGAGAGGATAACACTAAGACAATATGACAAGCAAATACCTACCAAGCATATTACCATAACTTTCGGAACCAGCAACCTACCAGAATCAATCGAAACCGGCTACTGCAAGCTTCGTGTCAGACCACACATCCTGAATCCGCGTCGATGCTTTAAGTGTCAGCGTTTTGGGCACGGGTCGCAAAACTGCCGAGGGCGCTGTACTTGTGCTAAGTGTAGTTCAAATCAACACGCTTCTGACATCTGCACTTCAGCAACCCGTTGTGCCAACTGTGAAGGAGATCACCCAGCCTACTCACGATCGTGCCCCTCGTGGAAAAAAGAGAAACAAATTAAAGAACTGAAAGTCAAACTAAACGTATCTTTCCCAGAGGTACGTAAGCGTTTCTGTCTCCACAACCAGTCCAGTCCTTCATACACTGATGTGGCGCACCGGGGGCAGCACCACATCATTCGGCGGCCGCCCAAGTCACACGAAGTGTGATGGTGGTCACGCGACCAGCCCCTCCCCCCGGCTGGAGCAGCCAGCGCTGTTCCGCCTCCTGCCAAAGACGGCCAGCAGACCCGCGGGCCAGCTGGACCCAGGGCCACTGCCCGTGCAGTTAGACCCGAAACCCCTGCGAACGTCCCTGCTCAGCTGCCACTATCCACCGTCTCAGACGAGGTGATGGATACAAGCAAACCACCGGCGTCTCAGACGCCCAAAGAACGGCGCAGCTCCCTCGAGTGCACCGGGAAGAAAGGCAAAACCCCCATCATGGGGCCTGGAGAGGTCTCGTGAAGTAAGTTCTATCTTTCTTTACACACATCACTTACTACTTTTCCAATATGGATACCCAAGTATTACAATGGAACGTGAGAGGACTTCTCCGCAATCTTGACGATGTTAAAGAACTCCTCCGCAAATTCAATCCAAAGGTGATGTGTGTACAAGAAAAACACTTCAAATGAACGCATACAAACTTTCTAAGGCGATTTCTGACTTTCCGCGACGACGCTATCGCCTCGTCGGGGAGTGTAGCCGTAATGGTCGATAAGGGCGTTGCATGTCAGCAATTAAGCCTCCGAACGTCCCTCGAGGCCGTTGCTGTCCGAGCATTGTTGTTTGGTAAGCTAGTCACCATTAGCTCTGTCTAAATACCCCCTTCCTATCAGCTTTCCAAAACACAGTTTCAGAGCTTCATCGATGAACTTCCTCCGCCATACATAGTCGTAGGTGATCTTAAGGCTCATAGCCACCTGTGGGGCGACTCTCATTGCGATGCGCGAGGGCGCCTTGCAGAAAATTTTCTGTTTTCTTCCGGTGAACGTTTATTGAACAACAAAGAACCCACATACTACAGCATTACACACAACACATACTCGTCTATAGACTTAAGCATAGTGTCGAGCACACTAATGCCATACCTGGAGTGGTCCGTCCTCAAGAACCCCTATGGAAGCGACCACTTCCCAATTATGTTAAACTCAACGAAACGAGATGGATGCTTGCCACCATCACCTCGATGGAACGAATACTTGGCCAACTGGGAACTGTTCCGAGAGCTGGCACACTTAGGCAGTGATGACATTGTTGCTCTTAACGTAGACGACGCCGTAACATATCTAACAGGTTTTATTATTGACGCTGCTACGAAATGTATTAAACAAACTAACGGATTGGCTAAGAAGCGCCGCATTCCTTGGTGGAACGAAGAATGTCGTAAAGCGCGCAAAAATCGAAACAAAGCTTGGGGATTGCTTCGCGATTCTCCTACTGCCGAAAATCTTATTAATTTCAAACAGGTTAAAGCGCAAGGCAGAAGGACACGTTGACGTGCAAAGAGAGAGAGTTGGGAGAGGTACATTTCTGGTATAAACTCTTACACAGACGAGGCAAAAGTAGGGAATAGGGTGAATAAATTGAAGGGTCGTGAGACGAACCCGCTGCCCTTAGTGAGTACCCAAGGAGATTGCCTGGAGGATCAGGCATATTGTTTGGGCAAACACTTTGAATGTGTCTCCAGTGCATCTCATTACACACAAACATTCCTGAGGTTCAAAGAGCGCGCAGAGCGACAGCCCCTCGATCGGTAATGGGCCCGAAATGAACATTAAAACTGCCCGTTTACTTTAGCCGAACTTAAAGCTTATCTTGCTTGTTGCAACGGCTCGGCACCAGGTGCTGACCGTATCATGTATGAAATGATCAATCACCTACACCCTGAAACACACAAGACACTCCTCTCTATATTTAATGTCATGTGAATCGCTGGTTACATTCCATCTTCTTCGAAAGAAGCTATAGTAATCCCCATACTTAAACAGGGCAAGGACCGGTGCTTACCTATAGTAGCTACAGACCCATTGTTTTGACAAGCTGTCTGTGCAAGCTCTTCGAAAAGATGATTAACCGGTGCTTAATCTGTGTCCTAGAAAGCAAGGGCATACTAGATCTTTACCAATGTGGCTTCCGAGAAGGTAGGTTGACTACAGACCACCTTGTCCGCATTGAGGCAATCATAAGGGATGTTTTTATACACAGACAGTTTTTTCTCTCCGTATTTCTTGACTTAGAGAAAGCGTATAACACCACATGGCGCTTCTGCATCATCCGAGACCTTTCCACTATGGATGTCCGCGGCAACATGTTGAGTACTATCGAAAGCTACATTTCTAACCATATCTTTCGTGTAAGGGTGGACCAGGCCTTGTCGAGGTCTTTCACCCAGGAAACTGGTGTTCCGCAAGGCGGTGTGCTTAGCTGCGCACTGTTTATTGTGAAAATGAATTCTCTACGCACGGCTATTCCACGAACGACGTTCTACTCTGTATATGTAGATGATGTGCAGATTGGTTTTAAGTCGTGCAACTTTGCTGTCTGCAAACGACATGTCCAGCATGGCTTAAATAAAGTTGCTAAATGGACTGCTGAAAACGGTTTCAGGTTGAGCCCAGAGAAAAGAACATGGGTCCTTTTCACTAATAAGAGAGGAATAGTACCAGACCTTGCTATTAGGCTCTTTGGTACCATATTGCCTGTAAGCGCAGAGCACAAGTTTCTCGGCATCATATTGGACTCGAAACTCACATTCGTTCGGCACATCAAATACTTGAAGGCTAAGTGCCTGAAAACAATGAACTTATTGAAGCTACTGTCGCGTACATGGGGCCGTGACAGGAAATGCATTTTGAACTTGTACAGGTGCCTTGTCGGCTCACGACTTGACTACGGGGCGATAGTTTACCAGTCTGCTGCACCCAGTGCTTTAAATATGTTGGATCCTGTTCACCATTTAGGAATCCGCCTCGCGACCGGGGCCTTCAGGACAAGCGCCGTACAAAGCCTTTATGTGGAAGCAAACGTGTGGTCGCTCCACCTTCAGAGGTCTTACGCCAGCTTTACATATTTCCTAAAAACAAATTCAACCGTACATATCCTACCTATTCTACCATAAACAATACCACGTGTGCCACACTATTTAATAACCGACCAACAGCGAAGCAGCCTTTCTCGCTACGTGTGAGAAAGCTCAGTGAAGAAATGGGTGCTCCACTACTTGAACATCACCTAATGCCTCCAGCGAAGCTACTACCGCCGTGGCAGTGGCAGCTGGTTGAATGTGACACATCGTTTATTGAAGTAACAAAACACGCGCCAGATGCACACATAAAAATGCACTTTTTAGAACTAAAGTCAAGGTACTTTTGCCCTGAATTTTACGCAGACGCATCAAAGTCACATGCTGGCGTTTCCTATGCGGCAGTCGGTCCGTACTTTTCGGAATCCGACGTACTTTATCCTCAAACACGTATCTTTACGGCAGAGGCCTATGCAGTACTATCCGCAGTGAAACACATTGATAGACTGAAACTCCAAAAGGATGTAATATTTACCGACTCTTGCCGCAAAAACATAAACACCCTGTAATTATCAACCTCTACTCACTGATCTGCTCTGTTTATGCATCTAATTGAAGCGGCGAAGATCGCTAGTTTGGGGAATGCTTGTGTTACCGCGCCTTCAATTGATCTTTCAAAAAAGAATTAGATTTTTTAAACAAGGTACAGAGGGTGGTGTAATGAAGATAGCATCCCAATCTGTCGCTACAACAACAAAAAATTCTAAACTTTTTTTTCACCTTTTTCATCTTCAATCTTATCTTTTCCATTACACATGTCACGTTGCCGTCATGTGTTCAAAACCAGTACTTATGCGCTTGCGTGCGCTGCTATCTGTTGACTATATATGTGTGAAGTGCTTCGTAGAATAAAAAATTGTTGGAGGTTAGCGCTGTGTCCGCGTCGTCTATCCGTGCCTCGTCCCTTTTCATGCGCTATTAAGTATAAGACATGGGAAACGGTGTACGCAGTCGGAGAAAGAGACCATAGTGACATTGCTACGAGAGAGGTTTTCAGACGTATTCCTAGACGCCCGAAGTAGTGCGAAACTTTGAAGCTAAAACTGCCATAAAAACAAGCAGCATGCCGGTATACTGTAAGCCACGACAATTCCATTCGCAACCAAGGAAAGAGTTGCCGCAGAATTGCGAAGGTTGGAATAGAACGCAAACATAAATCGAGTAATGCAGAGTGAATGGACCACACCTGTTGTAGTTGCCAAGCAGGGAGACGGATTGAGGCTTTGTGGAGACTATAAGGGGACCATCAACCAAGTGCTCAAGACAGATTCCTAACCACTGCCTCTTTCAGAAGATGCTTGCGGGTGGCAAGGTAGTTAGCGTGTTAGACCTGTCCTCTGCTTACCACAACTGACAGTGAATATACACCTTGGATTGTTCGAGTTTCAAAGACTTCCGGCTGGAATTGCAAGTGCACCCGCTATATTTCAAGCAATGATAGATAAGGTGATGGATGGTATCCCTCAGGTTGGATGCAACATCGACGGTGTCCTTGTCACTGGAAGAAGCACCGAAGATTGCTACAACACAGTGACCAAAGTGCTAGAGCGACTGAGTAAATACAAGCTCACGCTCAAGGAAGAAAAATGTCAATTTTTTTAGCGAGTCGTCGTCTATTTGGGCCACCAAATTTGCATTGAAGGGATCTACCCGACATCGGCGAAAACCAAAGCAATTTGGGACGCCCCAGATCCGACGAACATTTCAGAACTGAGGGCATATTTGGGACTTCGGAAATATTATGTAAATTTCTTAATTAAGAGACTTGGCCATGTTAGCTGTGCCGCTTTATGAACTATTGAAGAAACAACAGTAGTGGTGTTGGAGTAAAGAATACAAGCAGACATTTCAAACCACTAAGGCTATAACTCTGGACAGTGGAATTCTCATATTTCACAATGTTAGGAAGCCCATGGGACTCAGTTGTGACTCGTCAGCATACGGTGTAGGAGCGATGATTTTTCACGAAATGTCCGGCGGAAGCGAGAGGCCAAGAGCGTTTGCCTCTCGGACAGTTACAAGAAGAGAAGGCAATTACGCGAAAGGAGAAAAAGAAGCTCTCCCAATCATCTTTGGCTTGCCATGGGAGAAAATGGAAACTTTGCATCGTGAAAGAAGTGTTTCCGGGACAACCTTTTCATGCTGACTAACAGAGAGATGTGCTGGCTAATAACAAATAGTTGTGAATCAGCGCATGCCAACAGCATTTCCTCTCTCTTTGCTCGTCTTTGTAAGCGCTGCACAAAGCAAAACGTTTTGCTCTCATCTTGGTGGGATATTTGATTCATGAGCCTTAGCTTTCAAATTGTTAAAGAATGACAGTATCGCGCGAGGCTTATTCAAATGAAACTCCCACTAACACCCTTAACGACACACCTCTAGCGGCATTTGCCTCCTACAAATATCTCGGGATACACATCACACAAATTCTTGGGATATGTATGCTGAGTTTGTAATTAGGAATAACAACGGAATGCCTTGTATTTTGCTCCCAATTCTTCTAAATGTGAAGCTCTTGCTTTTTATAGACCAGGTTGTGTCCATCCTTGAGTATATGAGTTCTGCCTGGGATTAGGCACTCTATACGTTGCTGCACTGTCTCGAATATGTGTAAAGCCATGCCGTTCATGTTTTGTTGCATTCAATTACTCACATGAAGCCTGTGAGGTCTCTATAAAAACAGCGCTACCTACTCTAGAATGACGCCCTGTGTGCTCTCGCTAATGTTTCTTTAGTAGAATTTATTTTTCACCCCCGATCATCAAGCAACAGGTTATTCTACCTCCCGCCCACGTTTCGTGCCAGTGCAACCTCGAATTCAAAGTGCTACATGCCGTACCAACTTTTTAGGGGCGAAGCACCACCTTAGAGCCTAGCCTTGTCCCTCCCTCCTCGTCGCCCGTCGTCCGTAGCTCTGGTTTGCAAGAAGTCCGCTAGGGGCGCTGCGGTGCACAATGGCGTTCGTTCCCGGCGCGCGCTCTCTTTCTCTCTTGAGCAATGGATGATAACGGTCGCTTCTGATAACGGCGCGCCCGCTATGGATGAAAAGGCAAGAGAGGCGGCTCAACTGCAAGCGGAGTCAAAGGCTTGCAAAGCTGCTGCACACGGTGACGCAGACAACAAGCGGACCCGGCGTCTATGGCGCGGAAAGCTGCAGCAAAACAGCAACGCCGGCAAGCGGACCCAGAGCTGTGGGCTCGTGAAGCTGCAGCAGCACGGAAACGCCGGAATGCGGACCCGGACCTGAGGGCTTCCAAAGCGGCATCAATACGGCAACGCTGGCAAGCGGACCTGGAGTACAGTGTACTAGAATGCTGTGCCCGGAGCTGAGGGCTCGCGAAGCTCGCGCTTGAACCGAGCATCGGCGCCACCAACCTCAGGTAGAGAACGCTTCCGGCGTTTTGCCGCCACTTCCCGCGCTCTCGCCGCCTCTGGGCCCACTTGCCGGCGTCGCCGTGCTGCTGCACTGATCACAAGGCAGTATCAATGAAGGGAAAGCGAAGTCCGCACCTCAATACCATATTGTTACGAGGCATTGCGTATGAGCCTGCCATTAAAGGACCGCTGTGCTACGAGAAGAGGAAGAAGACGGGACATGCTTTGCGAGATGCTGTCAGCCATTCTCTGATAGCAGCAGCCTGTATATATTGTCTCTCCAGTGTACTTGTGAATCCCCGTGACAATTTGGTGGAGGGGCGGGGTACCAGAAGACTCGCTGTACAACGGAGCTCCGCAGTGGTCGTCGAGTCGGGGTCATCGTTATGACAGACGAGACCACGACCACGCCGCCTTCGCCGGCCAGTGCGATGCCTGCACCAGCGCCGACCACAACGTCAACTATCGTCGTTACGCACCCTAAAGACCCGGGAACGTTCTGCGGTACGGATGAAGTTGACGTCGACGATTGCATTGCCAATTATGAACGCATCAGTGAGGTCAATCGTTGGGACCTGACGATGATGCTGGCGAACGTGCTGTTTTACCTCAAAGGAACGGCAAAGGTGTGGTTCGATAACCATGAGGCAGAGATTGCAAGTTGGGACACATTCAAAACAAAACTTAGTGCCTTGTTTGGGAAGCCCATGGGTCGAAAGGCGGCCGCTACGCAAGAGCTGTCCATCCGCGCTCAGACGTCCACGGAACCATACATCTCCAACATTCAGGACGTCTTGGCTCTTTGCCGTAAAGTGGACATGAACATGACGGAGTCGGACAAGGTTGGTCACGTACTAAAGGGAATCGCAGACGATGCGTTCAACCTATTACTGTGCCGAAATTGTGCGAACGTCGACGCAATTATTGAAGAATGCCGGCGTTTTGAGCATGCCAAAAGTCGGCGTATTGCGAGGTCATTCGCTCGGCTACCGAACACCGCCCCGACGTCATCATGCGAAGACGGACAGGCCTCTCGTCTGCAGTCATCGCCACCGTCGGAAATTACACGAATCGTCCGTCGGGAAATCGAAGCTATTGCTCCTGCTCTCCCCAACAACGGCCACGGCGATTTTTACGTGCCGGCCGTTTCCCTGGTCCAGTCCATTGTGCGGGAGGAACTCGGCAACTTGGGTTTCGCCGTCTGCACCGTTGCTCAGTCTCGGACAACTGACTTTCGCCCTAGGTCACCGCCTCGCACGAGATCACCGCCCCAGGAACAACGGTTTTATCCGCGCTCCCGTAATCCGGCTGAATGGCGGACGGCAGATATCGGCCGATTTGCTTCCACTGCCGCCGTATCGGTCACGTTGCGCGCCATTGCAACAACCGTTGGGCGTCGCCGTTAACCCGGGATGACACTGCTAGCCGCACCGACAACTACCGCCGTTTTCAGCCCGCTCAGCCATACCAACCATACAACACTGATAGCTACCGCCGCTTCCAGCCTTTTGAGCCGTACAACGTCGATGCCACCCCTACGCCGCACAGCCGTTCCCCGTCGCCCCGAGGTCATCAGTCCCGTTCGCCGCCAGCGCGTCGGCCGTCGTCTCCTTCGCCTCTTCGACGACTTCCGACATCGCCACTCAACCTTCAACAGGGAAACTAAGGGATGCAGCTCTTAGAGGTGACGCTGCATCTTCGACTTGCACCTCAAATCCTCTCCTCGTATTGCCGACGCGACGAAACTTCATCGACGTTGACGTTGACGTCTTAACTGTTCCCGCACTCGTCGATACTGGGGCACAAATATCCGTGATGAGTAATCACCTTCGTCGTCGCCTTAAGAAAGTACTTACCCCCGCCGCTACTGGTATTATTCGCGTCGCTGATGGAAGAAGTCCCGTAGTCATCGGAATGTGCACAGCTCGCATCACCATCGCCGGTCACCATATATCTGTTTTGTTTACGGTTCTCGAGCAATGCCCCAACGACGTCATTCTCGGACTTGATTTCTTGTCGGCCCATGCCGCTATCATTGACTGTGCAACCAGCATCCTTCAATTTGAGCTTCCTCAACTGGCGGATGTTCCAGATTTACCGTCACACCGCTTATGCTCTGTCGATTATGTTCGGTTGGCACCGCAAGCCGCCACGTGTGTTGCCTTGACGACGGCATCTCCAGTTCCAGACGGCGACTACATAGTGTCTCCACTAGTTGAAGTACTGTTAACCAGAAATATTGCTGTGCCACACACCCTCGTGACTGTTGTCGACAACCACGTCCAGCTCCCGCTTCTGAACTTCAGCAACTCGACTCAAGCACTCCCGCAAGGCATCTCAGTGGCCAACGTGTCTGCGCTTGATGAATGCGACGTCGCGGCAATAGACGCGGACACTTGTTCGTCCTTTCTCGCAAGCGGTCCGGCAAGTCCACTCCCCGACGAAATTACCACGATGATTGCCCCTGATCTTCCGACTTGTCAAGCCACGGAACTCCACCACCTCCTAACGACCTATAGGGATATCTTCGACTTCGATGACCGCCCTCTCGGTCAAACGTCTCTTGTAAGTCATCGAATACATACCGGAGATGCTGTTCCTATCAGACGGCGACCCTATCGTGTGTCCCATTCCGAACGCCAGGTCATACAACGAGAAGTCGACAAGATGCCCTCTAAAGACGTCATAGAGGCTTCCTCAAGTCCGTGAGCGTCACCTGTCGTCTTGGTCAAAAAGAAGGATGGCAGCTGGAGATTTTGCGTCGACTATCGTACCTTAAACAAAATAACGCGCAAAGACGTATATCCGCTGCCACGGATCGATGACGCCCTGGACTGTCTTCACGGTGCGAAGTACTTCTCATCCATCGACCTGCGCTCGGGTTACTGGCAGATTTCTGTTGATGACTTGGATCGAGAAAAGACTGCCTTTATCACACCGGACGGCCTCTATCAGTTCAAAGTTATGCCCTTTGGACTGTGCAACGCCCCCGCAACGTTCGAACGCATGATGGACTCTCTCCTTCGTGGCTACAAATGGTCTATCTGCCTCTGCTACCTAGACGACGTAATTGTGTTTTCCCCAACGTTTGAAAGTCACCTGACTCGTTGGCGACCATTCTAGCTGTCTTTCGTCGACCAGGACTCCAGCTAAACTCCAAAAAGTGTAATTTCGGCAGACAACAAATCACTGTGCTTGGTCATCTTGTAAGTGCTACAGGTGTCCAACCTGACCCTGCCAAAATTAGCGCTGTTAAGAACTTCCCTGTTCCCTCATCTACTAAAGCTGTTCGGAGTTTCGTTGGATTATGCTCCTACTTCCGCCGTTTTATACGCAATTTTGCCATCATAGCCCGACCCCTCACCGACCTTCTCAAGAAGGACGTGCCCTTCTCGTGGGGCCCCGACCAAACAACCGCTTTCTCGGCGCTGATCAACTTGCTCACTTCACCGCCTATCTTGGCTCACTTTGACCCATCCGCGCCTACTGAGGTTCGCACAGATGCTAGTGGACATGGAATCGGCGGCGTCCTCGCTCAGCACCAGCATGGCCACACACGTGTTATTGCATACGCCAGCCGCCTGCTCTCCACATCAGAACGGAACTATTCTGTCACAGAGCGCGAGTGCCTTGCATTGGTTTGGGCTGTCGCAAAATTTCGCCCGTATTTGTACGGCCGCGCATTCTCGGTTCTTACCGACCACCACGCTCTTTGTTGGCTGTCCTCGCTCAAGGACCCAACTGGTCGCCTTGGTCGCTGGGCTCTGAGGCTACAGGAATATACATTTGAGGTACTTTATAAATCGGGTAGGCTACATCACGATTCCGATTGTCTTTCGCGCCATCCTGTGGACCGTGCTAGCCTCGCTGACCATGAGCATGATTCCTGTGTACTGGCCATCTCTGATCTACGCGACATCGGCAGCGAACAGCGTCGGGATGCAGCCCTAAAGCTCACCATTCAGCGACTCTGTTCTGCGCGTTTCGACCCTGCTTTACGCCAGTATGTCCTACGCGAAGACGTCCTTTACCATCGCAACATGAAACCTGACGGTCCAGAATTCTTGCACTTTATTCCCCGACACCTGCGCGCCACCATTCTTCAACATCTACATGATGCTCCAACTGCCGGCCACCTGGGCGTTTCACGCACCTACGACCGCGTGCGACAGCGGTTCTTTTGGCCTGGCTTATATCATTCGGTGCGCCGATACGTTGCTGCCTGCGAACTCTGTCAACGCCGCAAACATCCTGCTCTTCCTCAGGCTGGCCTGCTTCAACCTGTCGACATTCCACCGGAGCCTTTCTTCCGCATCGGCCTTGACTTGCTCGGACCGTTCCCTACGTCCGTATCCGGCAACAAATGGATTGTCGTCGCAACTGACTACGCCACCAGATATGCCACCACGCGCGCCATGCCCAGTAGCTGCGCTACCGACGTTGCAGGCTTTCTGCTCAATGACGTCATTCTTCGACACGGAGCTCCGCGTCAGCTTCTTACGGATCGTGGACGCTGTTTCCTTGCAAAGGTCATCGACGAAATTCTGCGTAGCTGCTCTACTGAACATCGCCTCACGACAGCCTATCATCCACAGACCAACTGTCTCACCGAGCGGCTCAACCGAACTCTCACGGATATGCTGTCCATGTACGTCTCTACTGATCACCGCGATTGGGACGCCGCCCTACCCTACGTTACTTTTGCCTACAACTCGTCCCGACATAACACTGCCGGCTATTCGCCGTTCTTTCTCCTGTACGGCCGCAACCCTGCGTTGCCCTTCGAGACGCTCCTTCCTGCTAATCCATCCGTACCAACCGCATATGCTCAGGACGTCCTCTCCCGAGCCAGAATGGCTCGCCAGGTTGCTCACACGAGGCTGTGTGCGTCGCAGGCCTCCCAAAAAGAGCGCTATGATAGCCGGCACCGCGAAGTAGAGTACCCTCTTGAATCTGTGGTCCTACTCTGGACGCCATCTCGACGCCAAGGCCTGTGCGAGAAGCTCCTCCCTCGCTACACAGGACCCTACAAGGTTCTCCGCAAGCTCAACGATGTTGAGTACCTCATCACTCCGCTCCGAGATCGCCCATCTTCTTATTTTGCGTCTGCGGCTGATGTTGTCCATGTGTCGCGGCTAAAACCCTACTACACCAGCAGTACTGACTCATTTTAGAAGGCGCCGTGACGGCGCTCAGTCCGCCGGTGGTGATGTTACGAGGCATTGCGTATGAGCCTGCCATTAAAGGACCGCTGTGCTACGAGAAGAGGAAGAAGACGGGACATGCTTCGTGAGATGCTGTCAGCCATTCTCTGATAGCAGCAGCCTGTATATATTGTCTCTCCAGTGTACTTGTGAATCCCCGTGACAATATACGACCAATAAAACAACATTGTATATACAGTACACATGTGTTGTCACTCATTCGCATGTTCGAGTGATTAATGTACGGGGGATTCCTGGTTGCGAATGATCCCCCGGTGCTTCGACCACTCATCATCATTCGCTTCGTGAATATGCGGTGTTTTTTATTAATTCCTTCATACCACGCGTGTGAAACGACTGGCATCATCACCCTCTTTGCGGCACTTCAAACGCTTCTCTGCTTTCGCCTGCGAAAAATCCACGTTTAAAGCTTTTTTTATATAAAAAAATCCCGCAAACTTCGCTATGTATATAAAGTAATAGATCCGCTCGTATCATTCTCTTCCCTGCTTTTTTTTCCACCAATACGTTACACGACTCTTGCATACCTCGACTGCTGACCGCTTGATGCTTTCGTCCACTTTAAATCCAACTGCTTCTGGAAATTGTACGTTTCCTACGGGTATAAGTGTGTGAATACTTTAGCATTCCATTAGGATGTGGGGAGTGATCTACGTAATTTTGCCGAAGCATGCACATGCCTCATCTTGTTGCGAATATTTGCTCATGTATGATTGTCCTCAAGCAACCAGCTCAACCTTCAAATAGCAAGGTACTGCCTTTTGTTATCTACAGAATGTCCTTTCTAGTTCCTTTGTCCCCATTCTTTCAAATCTCTATGGGTATTTCTGGTTCAATTCATTGCATATAATTCATTCTCTCTGTTTCTCTCACTTTCTTTTTGATGACTCCTGGTAGTCTATTTACACTTTCAATCAACGTGCACTTGGTTGACAACTTTCTTGACCTCTTGCTCCATTCCGTGTCCACGCTTTTCAGGTACAGATGTTTGTGCCTTTTAGCCCGCCATTTATTTTCATCCGTGTTCTTCACTATTTCTTCAAAACTGCTTTTTACCTGTGTTTCTATGAATCCAAAGGAGGCCCAACCCATGTAAACCTGCACAGCCTCATTTGTGTAACTGTGTGCTTCCAAAGCGAACCGGTGTACCGAACATTGGTTAACCTTTAACGCCGACAAAATATCCGATTTCAGCAGACTAATGCATTTGGGATTCTTAGCGCTGGCACTATTCTGTCTTTCCAGATTCCACGCACCACCTCATATCTATGGTAGCCCCATAGTGCTGTATATTTTATTGCTGCTGCATTCGCCTCCCCTTTATTTTCAGATTATCGTGATGGGTGCTTGTGTAAGCCTGTTTTTTTGTTTATATATACACCGAAGTTGTATATTACTCGACTGTGGCTATGGTTTGCTCTTGAATTGACAATGACTCGTCCCTTCAATTAAGATTATATTTCCCAAATTATCTGTGCTAAACTTCAAGCCTAGATCTATCGCTTCGTTGCCACGCATATTCGCAAGTCTCTGTAAATCTCTTCCACTATCTGCTAGTAGCACTATGTCGTCCCCATGCATCAGTCCAGGGAACTTCTGCTGCACCATTTGCCCATTACGAATAGGAGTAAAATCAAACCCTAATTCACTGTTTTCCGGTTGTCGTTCTGTGCCCTTAGTATAAAGCCTGAACCGCAATGGAAACAGGACATCTTGCTTCAGTCTTGTAAAACACCTCTATATAAAAGTAGCGTCAACCACTTCCCTCCTCCTCCGTTGCACTGTCGCGCTCAGCGCGGCCAGCGCGATCGTGGCGCGATCTCGACAGTGGCGCCGCTCATGTCGACCCTGCCGTAGCAGACGATGGCTAACGCGCTACCAGAGGAAATGCGCGGAAAACTTCGATCGCGCATTGCGGAGCAGTTTTTGAGGCGCGATTTTGCTTCGTCAGTCAGTAGCTGGCCTTAATAATGCCGTTTTGGAAGTAGCAACGCGACGATGCAAGACGGCGCACATACCATACATACATAAAAAAAGACCGTTTGCCCTCGCCTTGTCGGTTGCAGCAACTGAAGGCGCAGCAGCATGCCATCACAACGAAGTTCTTGTCTCTAACACGTTTGATCCGTTTGTGCGTGCAGCACCTTCGTCGCACAGGCCCGAGTATGACGGTCGGAGCGCGCTGGAAAGGAAAAAAAATATACAAAAACGCAACGCGGACTTCCACGTGGCACGGATTGGCCAAATGGGGAGCGGAGGAGGCTGGGGTTACAGGAGGCGGCGGGGAGGAAACGCCGGGGTCAGCGCGGTGGCGGCAAGATCTAAGAATGGCGCTACCTTATATGTAGAGGGGCTTTACAGTCTTGCAGTGGGCAGTGCACCAAGCGCATCACTAGCGAACTAGCGCATGCTCCACTCGGACCAATGGGGAGCGCCTCGAGCGGGACTTCCTGGGAAAGACACCGCCCACCGTCCAATTTCGGAGGGCAAGGCCATGACCTCCTGCTTGGGAAAGTGCCGAATTTAACGACCGGAGCAAAGGTGCGCCCTTGTGGTCTCGCAAACCGTTGTCTTCCATGCCTTTCTTAAACAAAGTTACTTCGTCTTTTGACAAAGGTAGAATATTGTGAAGAGGGTAGCTCAAGAGATTTCTCGCACTTTAGAAATAATACTTATTAGTAATTTTCTACATATGTACGGTATACTGTTCTTGTCAACAGCATTCATAAGCAATTTTGACCACGATTACTATAGGATTTATTTTACCCTGAAAAAAAGGCAGGTGAAAATAGTATTAGATGTTATTTTTCGTAGCATGGATAAGCATCGTCTAAAGCTGTGATAACATTTTGTAATAATTTTCGTGCGTTACCTAATAACTTCAAACACAAATATCTTGGATATATCTATCCATGGAAACCTACCCATACAGATGTTGGAAAGAAGCTTACGATGGCAGCAGTATATTGTTCGTGCTTGAAAAATATAGAATTTCTCACCTTGTGATATGGCTGAGCTACAGAGATAAAGCTTCCACAAAACAAGACAAATATTTTTTCTTAGTGAAATAAGCAGATAAGTGCAATTATGCACTGGCAAACCTTTTTTTTATTCTCACCTCCTTATTTGACTGGGAAATAAAAGGCGATGTTTTGTTACAGCTATTTTCGACATCAATTAAGATATTTGTTTTGAAGTGGGGCTGAAATATTTGTTGCCAATTACGTAGCTAAAAGGAAAACCAAAAGTCAACCTTTTTTGAGCACTTTATTTTCAATTGCTGCAGATTGAGAAATTTTTTGTTAACGACAGGTGTATTGGCCAAATAGTCGCTGCCACCATGGTGGGCAAGCACAAGGGTGTGGGCACAAACCGGTGCGATAGCAACTCTGAAAATATTTATTGCAAAAGAACCCATTAAAATGTGCAGTTGGTGCTGCTATGCCGTATATTCAATGTTGCTGCTGAAATTGTCTGTGCTCACAGAGGTGAGTAATACGCATTGCGCGAGATAAATCTACTGCAAAAAAAGAAATGCTTGTATAATATCTTGCAAAGTCTAAAATTTCTGTCACGTAAATAGGCGCCGTGTTCTTAGCTGAATCCTTAGCGAGCGTTTTAAAGTTTTCTATGTTTAAACATATAGCAGGAATTTTAGGCAGAATCATCAAACACCCACTTCATAAGTGAAGAAACGATCCTGTTAATAAAATACAGTGTGGTTTTAGGTTTTCTTTATTATTTAGTTATTATATATTAATTATATATTTAGTTATTTAGCTATTGCCTTTCAATTATCTTTTTTGTATGTTTTCAATTTCTGTGTATTTTGTCCTCTGCATTATACTTTCCTGTTTTAAGTTCACAGCTATAGCGGCTGATACATGAGGTCGCCCAGATTCTCGGCACCTGTACAAATTTTGAAGCTCCATGGAGGCTCCAGGATCCTTGAAACCCGATTCGACGTTGGCCTCTGGCACGTATTTCAGCCTTCTGAATCGGCCGCTTCACCCCCTTGCCATCGAAGGGGGAAAGTTTGGAAAACGTCGTATATATCCTGCGAGTGCTACTACCTCTTACAGAATAACTACATATACAAAATATTCTTTCGAATCAGTTGCTTACATAAGGTACAGAATATTCGCAATTGAATGCTTTGAAATTACTATGCAATATGAGTAATATGTTGTTACAATAAATAGTTGTGAGTGTGTAAAACAAAACAAGCATGGCGCCTTTGTTTCTAATGTCGGTCTAATATCACGTATAAATTGGGGAGAAACAATTTTAGCATATAGTGCAGAATTTGCCTAGGACTTTTTATAACTCACACGCGAACGTATATGACACTTTCCATCCCAGGTTAATAAACCTACTAATTTATTGCAGTAGTATGTATTGTGGTTACTGTGAATGACAGTAATTAGATTAAGCGAACGAAATCAAGAAGCCATGGCAATTATACATCGAGTTACAGACAGGTACGCACAGTTCTTACGACTCGTCGTTTGTGCTCATATACCGGTTGTCACAACTATGATGCACCAATATTTCAAAATAATAGCAATTGCGTTACTCGAAGAGTCTTTCCGAGCGTGAAATAAGCCCACGTATACACGCAAATTGCCTCGAGGGGCTTCTTTCACGCTGCCATTCCGCATGTATTCGCCGGCTTCTTTCACACTTGGAAAAACACTTTTATGTAGCCCGTATTGAGCAACAGAAATTTGCATAGGAAGTTTTCGATGTTGCGCTACAATATTATTATTGACACTTTTAATCTAATTATAATATTTGAGAAGTTAATATATAATTAGGACTGAGTATGTAATTAGGCGGAATGCAAAAGATAATATCACTACCTTCAGTCGACGACAAACACCATTATCTTGGTGATGTCCAGCTGTGCGGTAATATTTTTAAATCTCGGTGTATGATAGTTCGCACACCCTGTATAGTGTCTGGGAAAAAGCTGGCGAGGGATGTTTCATGTCCCTCGTATATGCATCTCACTTGCTCACCGCAGGGTACTACGAAAACGTCGATATACTGAACAGTTTCCAAGCAAGACAGAATCTCATCTCATAATCTGTGCAATTTTTACGCTGTAAAACACACACACACACACACACACACACACATATATATATATATATATATATATATATATATATATATATATGTGTGCGTGTGTGTGTGTGTGTGTGAAGAAGAAGAAAGGGAACCTAGAGGCCCGATTTATTATTCATATCATAGGAAGCCAACAAACAATGACACCAAGGACACCATAGGGGAAATTACTTGCACTTACTAATTGAATTACATACATGATAAATTAATGGAAATGAAATTGGATGAAAGAACAACTGGCCGCAGGTGGGGAACGATCCCATGTCTTCGCACTACGCGTACGATGCTCTTATCATTGAGCTACCGCGGTGCCGTTTTCCCACCCACTTTCTGGTGTATTTATGTTTTTACAACTAGAACTATCCCTGGGAGTGTTCGCCAGCGCCACCACTCACAAACCTAATAGCGGATGAACATCCTTTCAGCCTCAGGCGTCACGAGTACATGATCATCTTGGCTGAAGGCAACTGGTGAATAAACTGATATATGCTACCCGAAGGCATCAATGTTGCCGGATTCCAGCCCTCATTATGTAATGAACGAGAAGAAAGAGAACCCAGAGGCCCGATCGAAGGGAACTGAGCAAAGACCAACGTGGTATTTTCGCTTGCCTGTTATTTTCTAAAAATATTGCTTTCACCCTCTAGAAGTAGACAACAGCTCAGTGCTTATAGACCGGTTTGTTTGGTGATTGGCAAGTGTAAAAATGCAATAACTCAAATTAAGGACTTGTGGAAAACGAAATACTTAAGGTACAATAAAAGAGCTTATTATATATGCGTGATAGTACAGAAAGAACAGTGTGAAATACATGAGTTGTCATTCTTTCTTATTGTTACCTACGCAAATGACACACTTATAACAGCAAAGTTACGCTACCATTAACTCATGGGACTTTCAAAAAATCCAGAAGTGATTCCTGATTCATATAAGCGGTCGTAGCCGGGTGTGAAAGTTGGTGCTACACGACGAAGCTCAAAATAAATACCAAAGCCCCGAATTCCGAGGTCACGGTCAATCTCCCCTCAAAAATGTGAAGCGGCAACCACCAAAAAGAAATTGCAATTTTTTTTTTTTTTTTGCTCCTTGAGGCTAGGTGAAATATTTATATATGTTTCTAGGGCCAACACTAAGCAAGTAAAATACATCACAAAACACAATCTGGAAACTTTGCGCGAACAATCTGACGGTCACATCCCAGTTTATCTTCACCTAGACAGTGGCTATAGTTTGATGACAACTCCAGGCTCTGCACTGCGGTATGAGTCAATAAAATCTGGTACAACGTTATGTTTCTGCTCTACGACTTTCACACTTTCACATGATGTCTCACTGTGTGAGCTCTTTTTCCTTGTGCATGTAAAATTGCGACTGAGAGGAAAGCGTCATGAAGATACATAGCAGCAGTCCAAGCTGTTTTAATTGATGTGCTGACTATCATCATGGATAACGCTGTTAAATCGGTAGTTTTCTATGGCTACTTAGGTCACTTTAGATGGTTAGACCATCTCACACAATAAACAATGGTACATACATAGCAACCAAAATTGTTCACTAGACAACATGGGGCGCTGGCTATGTACCAGGATAACGAACTTGCACTTGGCTTCTCTCTGTCGTGATAGACAACATGCGTCATTCTGGAGGTGCTACTGCGTTGTGCCTGAACCGATAACTTCGGCGATTCGTGCGCGATATTTTATTGTGTTAGCATTCTGAGGGTACTAAACGCACTTTTTGGGGCTATGTTTCTACCTATGTATGTTTCTAACTGAGCGTTTTCCCGCCTACCTTTGTGACTGGGTAGTCCTTGGCCCTAATTGGTAATCGTAGGCAGTTCCTGAGACCTAATTTTTACCAGCAAATGGTGAGTATTCGAAACAGACACTTGCACGTTAAATCCAGTGAGCTGAAGGTTCATAATGCGTTAACATCCATACGGCACTCCACGCACTTTCCTGGGGTTATGTATGTATGTATGTATGTATGTATGTATGTATGTATGTATGTATGTATGTATGTATGTATGTATGTATGTATGTATGTATGTATGTATGTATGTATGTATGTATGTATGTATGTATGTATGTATGTATGTATGTATTCTAAATAAGAAGAGTGGCACTAGAAAGTATCGTCGCCATTGCGTATCTCGGAGTCAGAAGAAGATCAGCGCGCTGAAAAGCGCTATCACCGTTGCGTGTCGCGCGGCCAGTTCGCCGAGCTAGCGGAGCTAATATTTCTGCCCTACCTTTCACAACACTCCTGTTGCTGCGCCCCTCAACTATGCGCAGGTCGCCACGATGCCTGCAACGCCGACCCGTACCGCGTTTCACGCACCCAAGCGGACATCTCTGCCGCCCTGTTACTACCACAGTATCCCCGCGTGCAAAACCCATGGCGCACGCCAAACAACCGGCCGATTAGTAACTCAAGCAGAATTGCTAGCAACGTGGCTCGTTTCTGCCGGCGCCGGATGCCACCTACTCTTCGTTTCTGACAACCAACTTCCCCGCCAAGACAACCAACTTCTCGTCAAGACAATTTCCATTCCATGCTTCACCGCATCCGCCTTTAGATTGTATGAGCCCATCGCACCAATATTCTTTCGCCAGTGGTCGACCACCTTTCCCCCCGCCGCCGCTCCATTTCGCCCAAGAGGCGTCGGCATGCCACTCGTCCCCATGAAAATTAGTCAGCGCCGTTAGGGAGGCGAGAACTGCGTGCCATGCGAAATCTTCAAGGCCTGCGATTTCCCCTCTTAACGTGATTGATGTGATCGTGGAAGGAATACAGATACTAGTACTTGTAGACATAGGAGCCACTATTTCGGTAACGGATCGCCGCCTCTGCTGCAGACTTCAGATAGACAGGACGTCGCTTTCAGGGCTTTCGCTATGCAGAGCTCATAGATAACACGCTGGGCCACTAGGAGCCTGCACAGCCCGAGTCGCCATCTAAGAGGAGCTTTATGGTATTGTTTTTTCGTTCTCGCCTCTTGTTCTGATGACGTCATCTTGGGATGAGATTTTAGTTCAACCCACCATGTCCTCAATGACTGCGCCCGTGCCGAGGCTGCGCTTCTTCCTCTTTGTCGTCACAGAATACATCGACATACCTCCGTGGTCGTCTGTGATCATGCCCTTGCCGTCCCTTGTTGTGCGACTCCCCGTGTGAGGGTAGTGTGCTTTTTATGGCGTTAGACGTCTTCGCCCGTCGCCGAATTGTCCTTCTACCATACGTTGTGCTCGATTTCCGTGCCTGTGCCACTTCCATCTCTGTTCCGCGCATCGACGACGCACTTGACTGCCTACAAGGAGCCGAATTATTTCTTCCTCAGATCATCGCTCAGAATACTGGCAGGTGCCCATGGCTGAGGATGATCGCTGTAAGACAGAATTTTTCTCACACCGTACGGCTTGTATCAATTTATGGTCATGCTGTTCGGCCTTCGTAATGGGCCGGCCACAATCGAATGAATAATTCGTCGATCGAATGAATAATGCATGGATATACTATTTTGCGTAGCCTAAACTGGCAAACAAGCGTCTGGCATTTCAAAAGCAATTGGATCGGCCTAGTTGGTGCACATTTATGATGGTAGGCAGCGAAAAGATTTACAGGGGGCTAAACAAAGAACCAAGCACCACAGGAATTAGTCACAACAAGCACAAGTCTGCGCTGTATAAACTATTTAGACGGCGCTGTGATCTTTTCGCCCGACTTCCAGACACATCTTCAACACTTGGAACAAGTTTTGACTTGCCTTAGGCAAGCTGGCCTGCAGGCTATACAAATGTATTTTTTTTCGGTGCAATACAATTGACTGTACTGGGCCATATGACTGTGATATTTTTTTCTCTCTTACCGTTGATTTTGTAGAAATTGTATGATATATATACCATGACTCACTGTTTGCCACGATCCTACTAGCCCCCTTGTCATTTCTATTTAGGAGGTCCCCCGACAGTTGTTACTTCGGGACCTCCGTATGTACACCCACCTTGTATTTGATTTTTGTCGTCCAATATTGTTTCTAAACATGGCGTAATCCCTGATACTACAAAGCTCCACGATGTAACCAAACTATCTAAACCAACCACACTTAAGACATTGCGTAGCTTCATAAGCCTGTGCTCACATTCTCGCCGTTCTGTGCCAAATTTAGCTGCCATCACTTCCCCCCTGATAAAGCTGCTTGCCGGAACCAGTGACCTTCCCAATGGTCAGAAAAGTGTGATGCCGCATTTACCACATTACGCCGTCTACTCACCTCGCCACCAATTTTACATCACTGTGATCCGAATACTCCTACGGAAATGTGTACTGACACCAGCGGCGTCGGCCTGGGCGCAGGGGTTGCGCAACGAAAACCTGGCTTTGACGAGAACGTCGTAGCCTACTCCAGCTGCACTTTAATCAAAGCTGAAGCAAACTGGTCTGTGTCTGAAAAGGTAGGATAAGCCATTGTTTTGGCTCTAGCTAAATTTCGGCATTACCTTTACGGTCGACCTTTCGACGTCGTCACAGACTACGGGATTTGCTAGTTGTCCTCCCTCAAACACCCGTCTGGCCGCATCACACGATGGGCCCTACTTCTGGCGGAATTCGATATCTGCGTTGCCTACCGCTCTGGACTAACATTCTGACGCCTTCGCTTTATCTCGTTTGCCAATTCCACACAACGCCCACAGTGTTTCGCCCCTGACGCTCACTTTGTTACCTTTCTACATCACCGACCTGACTTCTGAACAGCAAACGGACCCATGCATAGCCCATCTTCTGAACCTTCTAAATAATCCTGTCGGACTACTGGTGTCTCGTGCGCTCCACCGTCAAGCATCACATTGAACAGTTCGAGATGGAATTCTGTATTCCTGAAATTACCATGCAATGGCCGCAAGTGGCTTCTACTGGTCCCGCGCCAACTCGGTAGCGATGTCTGCGCTTCCTTTAACTACGAAACAGAGGGGGGCCATGGCGGTGTGTCCAAAACCTACACGCAACTGCGACTTCAGTTTTATTGGCGGTGCATGTATAATTACGTCAGCATGTATAATTACGTCTGCTCGACGCCCGGTTGCCAACGTTGCAAACTGGCTCCTCAACCATCCGCTCCATTGCAGCCACTTTCATGCACAGTCTGCCCCTTTGACCGTGTCCTGATTATTTTAGTCCTCTCCCATCTACGGCTGCTGACAGCTGTTGGGCCATAGTCACTCTCGATCACCTAACAGGACATGCAGAAACAGCTGCCCACGCAGCAGCCACAGCGCTCGAGGTCGCGTCCTTCATCCTGCGTCACCTCGTTCTCGTTCTACGCAACGAACGACGCTCCTCGTGAGCTCCTGAGTGAACGAGGGCGCGTGTTTCTTTCTGAGGTAGTGAAGTCTCTCCTTCATCAATGAAACATTATACATCGCAACACCGCTGCCTACCACCCCCAGACCAATGGTCTGACGGAATGGTTCAACCGTACTTTCAACGACATGTTATCCATGTATGTACCTTCGGATCATTCCAACTGAGACCTTGTTCTGCCGTTCGTAACATATACGTCTACAACACCGCCAAACAAGCGACGACTTTATTCTTTCTGTTTTCCTTCTCTACGGCCGTGAATCTTCCTGTACCATCAACACAATTTTTCCATATCATCGAGATGCTTCAGTGCACTCCGGATTCTACCGTCTCTAAGCATGCCGAGGAATATCGGTAGCTGAAACCCTCGCTCACTACCATAGATCAATCCCGCCATAAGCATCGACGAGACGACGTCGAACCTTCTCCTACGCTCCCAACTGAATGCCTTTTATCGCTTTGGATCGCACCTACAAGTCCTTGCCTCTCTTCCAACCTACTAGCGGAATTTGATGGTCCTTATCGCGTCATTGCCCAAACTTCGCCTGTAAACTACATCGCTGAGCCACTGAGTCACCACCGTCACCGTGGACGTGAAATTATTCATGCAGACAGGCTCAATCTTTATTATGAGCCAATCGTTTCGTCGTCGCCGTAGGTCACCTGGATGGCTACATTTTCAGCCGGTAGGTGATGTGGAAGGAAGAAGAATAGCACTGGAAAGTCCCGATGCCATTACATGTTTCGGAGCCAGAAAAAGATCCGCACGCTAGAAAGCACTGTCACCATCACGTGTCGCGTTGCCGGTTCATTGAGCTAGCTGAGCTATGTTGCTTCCGCGGTGTTTCTGGCTTTCGCTTCACGAGTCCCATAAACCTCGTCACAGTATCTATGTGTCTATGTTTGTATCTAACCGTTATCCCACCAACCTGGGTCATTGGGTAGTCCGTGGTTCAATGGTTAGCACATCGGGCTGCTGTCCTGAAGCAAGAGGGTTTGAAAGCAATCATCGTATCAACTCGTATCAATTTCACAATCAAGACGGCGTCACGATGGCGGTATGACAAGGAATACAATGCGACTGCAAGACGACGATGTCTTTGGGATTACATGACGTGAATCGAATGCCAATTGCAGATGCAGACTATGCAACGCCCGCGACAGCATCACGACCGTGAGCTTATACCTGTCACCCAAGCAATTCGACAACTTGGGCTACTGGGTGCGGAGTAGAAGAGATGACGACCAGGGCATGACCAGAGTGACAATATGAAGCTGGCATGACGACGACGGAACGAAAGCGACGGCATCACGACCAGCAGCCCGTACCTAGTGAGCCAAGCAAGCAGACAACTTGGGCCACTGGGTTGATCTAAGAAGTAGATGGAAAGATGAATGGATAGATAGATAGATAAATAGATACATAGAAAGACAGATAGATAAATGGATAGGCTGAAGTATACAAAGAATGCTATTCGCAATTAAATAAAATGTCGATTTTATACAAGCTTTATGATAAACACTGGCTTTCTGGACGCCCTGCAGACGCCTAATTTTGTAGCAGCTTTTGTGTGCACACGAAATTATTCTTTCAATGTCCGCTAGTCACCCAAAGTCATGGTTTTAACAACCTTCAAATCATTTCTTTGTCTCTAGGTGTGATTTAAAACGATGCGTGTTCCTAAATCGTTTTTTTGTACAAGATAAATTGCTTATTGCTAATGTAGGTTGAGTTGATATAGGAAGGCACAACCGCATCGTGTACTCACACTTCTCCAGCAGTTCATGCGATAAAATCGTTCTTGTACTGTTACATTGTCATCAGCGCGTCTGGATTGCGATTGGCACCTGAAAGAGTTACAGAGATAATAGTCATCATTTATAGACGTATTTTGTTTCATGTGCGACGCCTATTGCCATGACAGCAGCACCATCTATGAGCTGTCGCCGTGCTGGCTAGCGCGAACGCTCCGTGTTGTATGCGACTTTTGAACTTGGCAGCAGTCCGAGAGCTTGTTTTCGGCCTCGCGTGGCGCACTTAATGAAACATGGCGTGCTTTACATTAAAAGCAGTTTTATGAGACGTACTGCAGTGATTTGAGTCAACGTGGCTTTGAGTCAACGAGTCAAGGCGACCCAGTGTGGTGTGAGTGCGCACGTTTGAGCCTAGTGTGAGCCCATAAATATACACAACTGAAAACCGACGATAAGATCAGTAGTGTATTAAAGAATCATTCTACAATGTGCCTTACTGCAACATTCTCACTGTAATTCTCAGCTTTAGTCTAGCAGCAATAATTAGTAATGAAACGCTGGCGAGGATTGTAGCAGCGTGAGCTCCGCTCAATTGCTGAATAAGTTGGGCTATTTACTTTGAGAAACATTCAAATTGCTATCTCTATATACGTTGCTCGACTACAGCTTACCTTACAGTGTGAATCTGACCTATCGAGTGGTGCAGTGGCTATCTTCGGACTGAGCAAGTGTCCAAAGCTGTGTTAGTTGCTGGGTTACAGATTAATTTGTTGTATTGCACAAGGGCAAAGAGTGCGGTACGACGATGCATGGTTTTATTGTGGCGCTAGCGCAGTATTCTTTTGTTTCTTATAGATGACGATTAAATGGGCTAATTGACCACTGTAGACCAAAATGACTCAAATTTACAAGGGCCAAGGGGATGAAAACCGTGTTAAAGAAATTTTATTATCACAAATATCTGTTTCCCTTTCTTATGCGATTCCCCTGGGATGTTATGTTTCACAGCGCAAAAAGGCAATGTCCAGTCATCAAGGTTATATGTATCAGGCTTGTTTACTAACTACAATAATCGCTGTGTTTAGCCATGGTATCGGCCTTATCATCAGTATCGGCGTAAGCAGGACGAGCGCCTGTCGCAGTGATTTAAAATTACCCTTTGCGTTCGCTTAATGACTTGAAATACGTGACAATGATGCTGGTGACTTACGCAAATATTCTATAACAACTGGTGCGACAGTATTCCATTTACTGTTAAGAGCCTACAAGTTGTAAACACTTCATAAATCAACTCATACATGTTTCAGAACAGTGGCCTAAAATTTTTCGGCTATTTTTGATGGTAGCGAATGATGAGGAAGTATATGCATATGGTGGTAAAGAAAAGCTTGCCGTGCTTTGAGCACCTCACTCATAATTTGTGGACGTAGCACCATGCACAAAAAGAATTTCTATATAGCAAGGTCATAACTGTGAAAGCAAGCGAAATTCTAATTCTTTAGCATCGTGATAATCTAACCATAACTTTTTAGATGTTATGCTATTCGCGATGCTTTAAACTTTCAAGAAAACACGCTTTGTTGGACGGTATATAACCGCACACGTTAAGAGACGGGATGTCGCCAGGGGGTTACGACGGATTGGTAACAGGAATCAGGTGGAGGACGTGGGAAGGCAAGAGTGAAGGAGGAATTGTACGGCATACGTGATTCCAGCTTAATACGACAGTTGCAGCAGGGCGCAGGAGTGAGAGTATGAAATCCCGCAGAAACGGTTCCGGCTACTGCCGGAGACGTTATCATGCAAGGCCGAGAGGCGTGCACGCAGCAGGTATTGTCTAAACCATCTCATTTTCTCTTGTTTCAGCACATGAGTCGCTGTATGGGATATCACACCACTTCGTTCCGTGTCGCGAGCTTGAAGTGGTTTATACAGAATGCTGCCTCACAAAATTTCAGTGGATTTCAGTCAAGCTAACCATGCCGTTGACATATATTATTGATGGCTTTTTTGTGCCAAAATTGGTGTTACCTCGTTGGCATATGGACCTGCCTATTTTAAATTTACACGTTCGTGTAAATATGTCAGAGACGGGTTAAGTTTATTAAAAAAATATTCACTTATGTACATTCAAACTTTGGCACATTTAAAATAGTCCCCTGCCACAACGACACATTGCTTTCATTCCGCAAATTTTTCTCGACGTCTTTTTTCTCGACGTCGAGCATCCTTCTGCGATTCGAGTTCGATTAAAACAGTCGTTTGAAAATAGACACTTTTGAGCTGGGCTTTAATTTTGGGAAACGCGAGAAATAAGCGGAAGCTAAATGTGGCAAGAAAGTATCTGGCTTCCACCAAGAAACTCCCTTGTGCGGAGTGACCTGTGCGAGATGGTTCATTGCAGTCATGCCGCATCTTGCTCTTCATGCGCCCATATCAGACTGTTTTCTCTAAACAGCGTCCCTCAAACGTCCTAAAGGTTCGCAGTAAAACTCGATATTCATAGGCGGGCCATTCAGGTGGAATTACTGATGCACAATGCTATGAATGCTATTAATTATAATGAGCGTAGATTTTCTCGAGCTGCGGGCACGCCTAGCTTTTTTTGCGGCCATAGAGACGTTGGGCTTTTCCACTGCGACCACTGTCGCTTCGTCTCAGGATCGTCCCCACAAACCTAAGTGTTGTCCCTATAAGCGTAACATATTGACAAACGCTTAACATGGATTTTGGCGGGGATATTCTACCACTACCCAATTAGTTACCATTATACATGACTTTGCAGAGGCTTTAAATAAAGGGAAGCAGGTGGAGGTAATCTTCATGGATTTTAAAAAATCTTTTGATAAAGTGTCGCACAAAAAATTAATCTATAAATTAAGCTACATAATCCAAAACAACGAGATAATAAATTGGATCAAAGCCTATCTTTCAAAACGATGCCAATATGTGGCGTTCAATAGGGTTTCCTCCAAGGGCGTGACAATTGATTCTGGCGTTCCCCAGGGGTCCGTTCTAGGGCCTTTGCTTTTTCTTGCATTGATATATGACGTTGTTAAAGGAATTTCTACGAATATTAGGCTGTACGCTGATGATTGCGTTCTGTATAAACTAGTAAGTTCTGTGCATTATCAGGTGGAGTTAAATGACGATTTTCCGAAGAATATTTTGTGGTGTGAGCAATGGCAAATTCCCATCAATTTTGAAAAAAAACTGTTTTCATGCGAATTACTCACAATAAGAGACCCTTTGCACTTTAATTATTCTACTTCTGATCAAGTAGTTTTCGAGGTTGAGCCATATAAATACTTAGGATTGCTGGTTACTGACAAACTTTCCAGGAATGCACACATAGATAACGTTGCAGCCAGTGCCTTAAGGAAATTGTTCTTTTTAAGGCGTACGCTCAAGTTAGCTACCCCTCAAGTGCGCATTCTTGACCACAAATCTATTATCCGTCCTATGTTAGAATATGCCGTAGTAATTTGGGACCCTTTCATAAATCCAACATTGAAAAATTAGAAAAAATACAGAAAACGGCGCTAAGATTCTTTTACAACTCATATGGTTGCAGCTCTATTAGTGAATTAATAAAAAAGGATATTTTCCACCAGTTACTGATAGAAACAGGGCTTGTAGACTCAAGTTCCTTTATCAATTGGTAAAGGGTTATTACAGAATTAACACATCACATATATTGACTCCATCTACAGGATATGGAACTAAAAACCGACATTCGCAAGCAATTGTGCCTTTAAAACAAAGTGTCAATTGTTTCAAATATTCTTTTTTTCCTCATACAATAAACGATTGGAATAACCTCTCCAATGAGGCTGTAACCAAAAAATCTTTGGTGTCCTTTGAAGAGCGTTTATTTGAAATGTGCCGTGTATTTCTAATACTGACTTGCTATTGTCTGTTCTTTTTTTTGCCAAATGTATGTTTCCTACAAAATGTACCACTCTTCTATGGTCTAACTAGACCGCAGTATACATAAATAAAATAATAACAATAAAAATAGTGATGACCTTCGACGTTTTGCTGTTCGCGTTCACTAACTTAGCCCTCTTCTCAGGATAGAATTTCCGCTCAAAGGTCGCCATTTTGACAACACTTTAGAGATCAAGCTTGAATCAAAGAAGAAAAAGAAAACGAGGTTCACGGGAAGTATTCGCAAATTTGGCGTAATGCTGGGAGTACTGTATTGCTGTGATAGGGAAATATTTCGAAGGTGACAGTGTTCGAATGAACATAAGTAAATCAGTTTTTTAAGAATAGAGACTATCTTCAAATTTTTTCGTACCACCTCATATTGCTTCTATTTTCAATCAGAAATTGTGGCCGCTCAGCTCTCAAGCACATTTTCATATATATTTGCAAATGTCATGCTTATTCAAAATCATTTTACAAGGTATTATATGAAGATATTTATGATAGCCATAAGCGTGAGAGTGTAGTCCCCATGACGGAGCAACAAAACTGCCGTAATAATTTCTGAAGAACTCCATGCGAGAGCTTGTCCTCGCAAACATACGCTTATGGAGTTCTGAACCCTTACGTTCTTGACGAAATGTACTTGTTAGTTTTATAGTAACTACATAGCACTTGATGAGCACGAGGCCTTCGATGATCACTTCGGAGATAGGAAAGCAAGGAACTGCTGAGCTCCCGAATAACTGATGTCTGGAAAAACGAGAATTGGAATTAAAAATGACCAGAGGCTATATGTATACAGACATGTAAAGTGCACTTATGGTTTTTTTTCTGCTTATGTTTTAGGCAGAAATGACACCAGCTGCAAGTGGCGAGAAAGGACAAATGTGACGTTTTCCTTATGTCAGCGCTACGTTAGTTTGACGCGATAATTAACAGTAATATAAAAATTTATTGGTTACTGAGAAACAGTTCTGCTTTTGAAAGTTTATAAACCATTTTTATGAAACTTCGACTGCAAATCTGCAAACTAATTTCATATTTCTACAAACTACTGTGTATGTAAGAGCAGTTGCAATGAAAAGCAAATAAAGACATATATGGAAATGATAAATGTGATGCCGAACAATGCAGGTGCACACTGGTCGAAAAAGCGATGATACTGCTGTGAGCGTTTCGACAAAGGCACCAGTGTTTGACAATGGGAAGAGGACAAGTCTACTTGGCGAAACTCGTGGTCTATTGAATCATATTTCGATTATTGTTGATCAGCAGATGTCCTGTCAGAACACAACACAAATATGCGCATCCATTATTGTATGCGTCATTTTACTTCTCAGGAAATTCGAATTAGACTTTGTGAATTATCCATCTACTTGTGATAGGGAGAAAAACGACCCTGATTGGATGTCTTGATTTTAAGACGGCGGCCACTCAAGCATTTGGTGACACGAAGTCGTTTTTTTTTCGGTATTTGGTGGATGGCAGGCGGCAGATCTAATATGGTAAATATCTTTCTATTTTTTAGCTTTGTTAGTACTTCTTTATTATTGCTGCTCTCATAGATTATTGTTGATGACTTTAAAGCTGGACGTTGAAAATTGTGCGTTTAGCAAAATTTCTCTCACTCAGATCTGTGATTGCTAGCTGTGCAGAAAGCGCATACGGAGATTAGAATGCTTAGAAAGACTCGTGTTCAACATACAAGACTCGTGTTGAACATACTGTACGGATTGACACAAAATCTACTCAAATTACATGTCAAGAAGAAGTCAAAATTACGGGCAATGAAGCAGCTGTAGGTTGTTTGTACTTACGAGCCCGATAATAAAAGCAGCAACAGCCCAACTTTTGAAGTTGGTAGAGCAAGACCACTTGCCTCACCGTCTGGGAGCCACCTGTTTTGGGTGACAAAGGATAACAGACAAAATAAAAGTCCTAAGGAGGCCGAAAAAATCTTTGGCGTGTTTGTAACTAACCTAATATAATGCACAGTTTAGGTTCCCCTGCAGGAATACCTCTAAATCAATGACCCCACATTAGGAATATTCTAAAAGGCAATCGAAATTGTTTTAGGAATAGTTTGTGAGAGAATTGTTGAGCACATTTAGCTACTTCTTTCACCGCGAACACATTTATAGCGCCCTCAACAACGTACGTCATGACTCTGTCATAGCTCTCAGACGATATAAACTATGGATATGTCTTCGCCAAAGCTTTCTTGCGATCCGCGAAACCTCATATTCATGTGCTAGAGCATGGCTTGCCGAGCCCTCTGCGTTTCATGCACGTATGCCAATATGGTATAGCCTGCGTAGCACACAAAACAACAATGCAATTGCAAAGCGGTATTGTCGCTACGATAGCTGCATGTTTAGCACTTTGAACTTCGCCACAAGCGCATACTTTTGACCAGCGGTGGCAATGCGTTGTAGTAGTGCCTCATATGGGGCATGGAAAGCTGCGGATAAACCTGTAGTCTGACGATAACAATGGCTACGATGACTAGGTCAGTCGTTATTGCTAGCCTATTGGAAGCTACGAACTTTGTAACTGTTGTCGCAGTAGAAGCAAAAGTGCATTTATTTTTATTGATTGAAGTTCGGTAGTCTACATGTGACTAAGACAAAAGTAAATGTCATCTGGTCATCAAAAGCAGATATGTAAAATTTTGCTGGAAAATCGAAATGGCTTGGAGTCCGAAGGCCAACTTCTATGACATCCTAGTGTGTTGAGTTGCACTGCACTTAACACTGTATTGCCATGTGACTATATCAGGTATTTTACACATATGCCATCAAATATGAATTACACACAAGAAAAACTTGCAAATGTAGTCTTCTAACACGATTTCAAGTTATTTTTCTAAACTGTAAGGTGTCGTCCAATCCCCAACTGTTTGTGATCCTTGCTGATTTTGCACTGCAATTTTGCAGCCGCATAAAAAAAAGTTCGTTCTTACCTCACATTGAACAGCGTAGCAAGAATAACGCACGTTGTGAAAATGTTCATGGCGGTCTTCTTTTTGCGTAGTTGAAGGTTGCAATGTATCCTCTTGGGCTATGTTGTGCGTTTTTTATACAAAATATGCACTGTTATGTGATCTGTGCTTTTAAGACCAAAGATGCCTGCAGCCGGTGTAAACAATATTGATGTTTAGTTAGTTAGTTTCAGACATTCGTCGCCAGAGCACAGGGATAGTTTCTAACTGAGCTACTGTACATCTGTGTAATGGCACGAATATGATGTATAGACACAGTAACGTGGAATCATATGTTAGGATACGATTCAACATTAGCCTTGACAAGCAAGGCTTTTCCTGGCTAATGTAATAAAGCACATTCGGACCGTGCGTAAACTGTCCATGAGTAGCAGCTCATAGTGCATACAAACGCTATCTTCCTAATGAAATAATTATTATGGTCTAGATAACCGCAAATGGACTCAATAGTACATCAATATGATATGAAATAAAATTATTCACAAGCTGGGGATCATTCCCGCAATTGAACCTGGCACAGCACTCTACATCGGTGCAGTGAAGTAATGCAAGTATTTAAACAATCCGACCTCTTAAAGTGTTGTTCAACGCCCAATCTATCTACATAAATCAATCGTTTGTAAAATTATGGTGCGCCGTTATTTTAAAGCAGTCGACGAGAAACAGAAAAAAAAAGGCTGGGGATGAAAAGTCAACTTGCGATCATGATAAGGCTTTTTGTGGTGGGCATTACAGAGGGATGATCTACAAAGTCATAAGGCTGCTGACGATGGCCTTATAGGTGGTTCCATTAAGGGAAAGGAATAAAGCTCCTTCCCAATATTGAAATTGGCTAGTACATGTGTTACGGTGGAGATGGTCTACAAAGGCAACCGATGAGCAGACATTGTCACTCATTGATGTCACTCTTTTCATGTTGACCGTCTCACTTTTTGTAATAGCCGGTTGAAAAAAGTGTTTTTTTTTTAAATTCGATAGAGCTTTCGCAACACATAGCTCCTAACACTCAAATATGAGGCTTATTGACTCTGGTGACCTCATACTAAAGGTGTGTGATTTAAAAGGACACGTAGCCATTTGGACGACGGGTCAAAGTGAGTGCACATATTTGAACATCAGTGCCCAAAAAACAAAGACCAGCCAAAATTGAAAAGACGGAGCAGAGAAGACTACTCCGGGGCAGTTTTCAATTCAGTGAACGCGAAACAGTGCATAACCTACGGTACGGACATGTGGGACGGATTCTGGAGCCGGGATGTTTAAAAAGACATATTTCCAATTGCTCCTGCGGCTTTTTGTATCAGAGCTCACTACGAATTGCAAAAGGGAAACTGAAGGGACCGTCAGCAACTGAAGATGATAGAAAAACTCGAAAGCGATATATGGCACATTAATATGAGGTAACACTTACTTCATAAAGTCCCTTCTCATGCATCACAGTGTGTCCACAATTTAAGTTTGAATCTAGATACGTGCGTCGTAGACATGTCTTTCAATATTTTATACCCTGAGCATAGTCAGATTTTTGGCATTTAAATGGCGCGTAGTCATTTGGACGACGAGTGCACATGTTAGAACATCAGTGCCCTTATAGCATAGGGAAATCAGATGTTTTTGCTGCTGCACAAAAAACAAATAAATGTTTCGTGACAACACCGCTGTATTTCGGGAAGAAAACATGTACGTCTCATTGTTGGCCGCAGATATCATACAAGCATCTCAAGGTACGTGGTATTGTGCCTGGCGAATATGTCACTTTCTCATGAATAATATAATAAAGTTTGACAAGCCGCTTTTTTTATAGTCTTGCAGTTTATTTTTAACAGATAATACCAACACGCATGTCGACCTGGAATTTAACATTGACGCCAACTTTTGTTTCTCAGCCTGTGTCTTTGCCTGTGGCTTTGCTCTTTGCTATGTCTGCGTTCCGTTGCTTCTTTGTATAGCAATCCATCTAGCTGTCATTCTCGCCAAAATGACACGACTTTCTAACTTTTTTTACCCTATAGGCTAAGCACAAAATCGATGATTCCTAAAATGCAGGGTCACAAGATATTTCGTGAAAATGCCGTAGATCTAAGGAATGGAGAACATATCACTCAACAAAAGCAAGAAAAATTCAATCTCTGCTAAACGAAAATATTCAGCGAAAATTACACATTTTTAATTTAAAAACGTCAATTCTGTTATTAGCGTCAGAATAATTTTTTGAACTCCGTAGACGTGTTCTCCAGCCTTTCAATTCTATGGAAGTCGGCTAAGTGTGGAAAGATCGGGAAAAAAGTAGTCATCAGGCCGTCTGTATCACAAAACAGCAAGGGAAACTGTATGAGTTTCTCGGTGAAAAAATATTTTCACTTGAATAACATGATTCCTGTTTCCGGGATCGAACTCGGAACCAACGCTATTCTGGGGTACCATCTGAGTGAAGCAGGAAGCTAAGAAAGCGCTGATTGAGCCAAGAAGTTTCGAGAACTACAATCCCTAATAGACTAAATATTCACGGTGGAAGAAAACTCAGAAAGAAAAATTCGCCATCTATTGTACAGTACAACGAGCCAACAAAGGAATCGCATAGGGATTCTCAAAACGAAGTCTGGTTTAAATCCTTAACCAAATGTGCAACTGTGCAGACTTCGTTTTTAGAAAGCCATATGGAATTATGTATACAAACTGATATCAATCGAAAGGTGATTTTCTTTCGCTGAATCGTAAATGAATAAGTGCTATGCAGTCAAGAAAATATATACTTTTTTCAATTAGAGTTGTTTGAATATATGTTTTTTCCCGAAAGATTTATTTTCTGTTTACACGCTTTCGATAAGAAAAGAGGCATGGCATAGTGCAGTAAACGCATGAGAATTCTGTGCTGGTTTATGTCGTTCCCTTTTTTTTCTGTAAGCCTTTATTGAAGACTGTTGCCGACAGACACCATAAAATAAAACAGTTTTTCTTGCTAAATTCGGGTAAGAGATTATAAAGTTTCCATAGAATTGTCTTCGGCCAGCAAGGAAATATATAGGCAGCAATCGTTGTTTATTGCTTTAAAGCATGGAGACAGGACGAGCAAGCGGAAATTTGGCACGTGACTAGTTTTATTTTGAAAGCACCGTCTAGGCTCTACATTCATATCTAAATGGTCAGATAGGGCAGACCGATGCAAGATGTCCGGCTGCAGTGGCGTCGCACAAGTGACGTAAAGCAAATGAAACGTACACCAATGATAGACACATGACAAGAGTTGACTGTACCAATTCTAAACGAAGCCACACATGGCTTCGGGTGATACTCACTTCCCCTTTTCTGGCCTAACGTTGCCTCCCTATTTCTGAAAAACTTTCCGCAATATATATATAGACGGTTTCATGCTCGCGATAAGAGCAGCGAGCGCGCCGCCCCCAAGATACTTCCGGTCACGTGCCTTATCAGTCTTCTATGTTTCAACGCATGGTTGCTTCTTTGCGAGTTACACTTCGCAGCTACGTCAGAGGGCAAAACCGCAAGCCGTACAGGGCCTATGTTTGTAAACAGTGAAAGGGTCTATACAGGGTGTTTCAGCGAACACTTTCAAAAATTTTTAAAGGTTGCCCGTGGCAGATAGCACAATTTTCGTTCATGAGCTGGTCTACTCGAAGAGGCGGACATGACTTGCGCAAGAAATTAAAATGCATAATTGAATAATTACCAATATTTCACTAATTACGTTTTTAACTAATTACCTGATGGCCCATATTGCAATTTACAAATTGTAGCCGTGGAGTTCGCAAGGCGGATCCACTTGGAACTAATTCTCGGGATGACGCCAGTTTCGAGATATTAATTATCTAACTTTGCGCAGAAATGCATTGGCGTTCCAGTTAGTATCTTAACAAAACGTCGCTTTATGCATTCAAGCACAAAATTAACTGGAACGCCAATGCATTTCTCCGCAAAGTTCGGGAATTAATATCTCGCAACTGGTGTCATACTGAGAATTAATTGCAAGCGGATCCGCCTTGCGAACTCCTCAGCTACAATTTGTAAATTGAAATATGGGCCATCAGGTAATTAGTTAAAAACTTCATTAGTGAATTATTTTTAATGATTCGATTATGCTTTTCAATTTCTTGTGTAAATAATGTCCGCCTCTTCGAGTAGACCAGCTCATTAACTAGAATTGGGCTATCTGCCACAGGCAACCTTAAATAAGTTTTGAAAGCGTTCGCTGAAACACCCTGTATATATATATATATATATATATATATATATAATATATATATATATATATATTGTAAAGGCGAAGTCAACTTGGCCGCGCGTGCTCGAAAGGCGGGCGGTGGAGGAGAAAGAGGACGGGCAGAGAATGGAACAGCCGGGCCGGGACGGGTGCTGTCTCTGTCTTTGTGCCTCTCCTTTACAATGGCGCATCCGACGAACGTCTTAAGGCGCTCCAGTCTTCAGCACCGCGTGCTGCGGAGGCCTTGCATCCTCTGGCATCTCGCTGTCCAGGGTCCTTCTGGCGAGGGAACGCCGTCAACGCTTCCCTTGGCATAGATGCAACGCCTTGGATTACCTCGACCTCCAATCCACCAATGCATGCCGTCCACGCTTCCCATGCCCTGGATCCCTGCCCCATGATATCATCGCCATCTCAGCCAGCTAGGGATGCTTTTCACGCTCCCCTGACCATGCTTCCGGCTGCAGTGAGTACAGCGGCCGCCACCAGTTCTGGCTCAACGGATGCCGTTCACGCTCCCTTGGCCACTGGTCCTGCTGGTCCGAGTAGTCCGTCCGCTGCTGACGCCTCAGGGTGCGCAGATTCCGCACCTAGCTCAACGGGCGACTCAGCCGGCAGCTTGACGGGCGTTATGCGAGCCATCTCGTTGCTGACACAACAGCTCCAGGGTATGACGAGCGCCGACGGTTGCGTTCTGCCTGGGAACGCCGTCCACGATTTCCTGCAGCCGGCGTTCGTGGACATACCGACGTTTCAGGGCTTTCAAGATGACGTTATCTTTTGGGTTCGCAATATCAATGCCCTGGGTGATCATCATGCCTGGCCAGACCACACAAGATGGCTGGTTGCCGCGAAACGACTTTGCCGTGCCGCCAAAGCTTGGGACAACTACGCAGGCATTAACCATGGGTCCTGGCCTGAATGGAGCGCAACTCTGATAGCTGCTTTCCGCCCGCTTCCCTATGCCTGCGGTGAGTCCCATCACCGCCTTTCTTCGCGCGGCGCTTCTGAGAGATAGAGCCTCGACGCTTCGGCAGGTGTACCCTGCGTCCCTCCGGCAGAAAGGTCCACAGGGTGCCCCGACACAGCAGCCGGCTCACCGGGTGTCGCCGTCGGCTTCATCCAAGACGTTGGGAAGCGCGTGGCTGCCGCCGCTCCTGCGTCGACCCATCACCGGGCGGCGCATCACCAACCGACAACACCGGCTCACCGGACGACGATATCAGCCCCACACCAGGCGGGGGATAGCACTCGGCGGACCGATCTTTGGCCCACTGCCGGGAGGCCGCCGGGCTCATACTCAAGGCACAGCTCGTAACTACAGGCGCCGACAACGAGGTTACAGTTCAAGAGCATCGGCCCTCTTACCCGCTAGGTATCGCGGGCCCGTCCTCGTCTTCCCGTGCCGCAAGAAAGGACCAACCGTCTAATATTTCGTCGAGCTCTGATGATGGAGCGCTACAACTACTGCACCCCATCAATTTGTCCACGGATCCTAAACATGAAATACTTCATACCTGGTCGGAACCCCAACTCCTGACTTCGCAGCCATCATTGGCCGAACGTGGAGATATTCATTCGCTGATAACAGACTACACGCACAAGCGACTATCAACGTGCAATACGCACAAGAAGCCATCTCAAACAGCGCGCAAGAGACCATCGGTTTTGGCGCAGACCCAGCTGTCCACTGCTTCGAGCCTTCAAAAGTTTGGAACACCGCCTTTCACAATGCACATCGCAGGTCTATCACACCCTGCCGACGGTACGGCTTTTGAAGAGCACAGCCCGGTTGTGCGCGACGTTTTGTCAAGACGAGTCTGCTTGATCACCTCGAAGCACCTTCGTACTACGACCGACTGCAACCAGTGCGACCGATCCCGCATTGTGAGACAGACGGTGGTTCATTGTCCAAGATCATCTGCACCGTTTTCCCAACTGCGACGAGATAATAGTCGGCGGGCACCTGCGACCAGAGCGCAACAGCCAGTGCCGACCTCCAGAGAAGCTGGTTGCACGCTGGACGGATCACCAACGACGATCTCAAACCGTGGACAAGTTGCTTAGTTGCAAGCGCACCGGAAACTTGCAGCGTGGCCGAATGTAAAGGCGAAGTGAACTTGGCCGCGCGTGTTCGCAAGGCGGGCGCTGGAGGAGAAAGAGGACGGGCAGAGAATAGAACAGCCGGCCCAGGACGGGTGCTGTCTGTGTCTTTGTGTCTCTCCTTTACAATATATATACATATATACATACATATTGTTGTTGATTATGCGTATTTTCGTTGTATTTTGCGCATTTACATAAAAAAACGTTTTTCGGGTACAGATATCTGCCGTCATCAGCGGGATAAAGCTGTAATGAGTACTCAAGACATCTTCAAGACCATTAGTCTTTGATGTTTTCTAAACACACATGCTCTCTCTCCCACAAACACACCGCGCACGTGCAGTTATGTATGTATGCTTTGGCTTTCTCGAAGAAATTATGTGCACAGCTTCGATGTTCCTACGTTCTCGCTAATGTCGCAGCATAGGAAGCCCCTGTTATACCGAAAAACAACACTGACATAGAAATATTTTGTCATTCTCAGGTGCCCAATGTATGCTACCTCGTAATGATCCCTACGCGGTGAAAAAGATAACAGCCACATATCCGAGCCCTTGCATGTGTCGGTCGATCAACCTTTTTCTTAGTCCTAGCTATACAGATAAACTGAGAACTCATATCAGGATGCAAGTTTAACATCAGCTACTCTGATATTCATCGAATAGAAAAGTTAAATCACAATAAAAAGTCTATCCGCCTTGTTCAGGCTCTGTGTTCATTATTAAACAGGCATTTATCACTGGAATGACATAGGCGTAGCACAACGCACTGTTTCAACAGGCATTTTCTGGCAAAAGAAACTCTAAATTGATGGAAACTTAGGAGGCGTTATGTAAATAGAAGAGAAAAAGGCCTTTCCCGGATAACGTTGCCAGCTTTAAGTCATCTCTACTAAGGGAAAATTTTTTTTTCTTTTATACACCTGGTCGATATCTGTGCACAGCGCAGCTCCAAAGTTATTTCGATAAGCACCGGCATTTCCGCTAAAATAAATTACTGTAAAATATTCCTTTAGCTTCTAGCATCCGAAAAGGAGAGTGAAATAGGTCTATATTAACAAAAAAGTGAACGCGCCAATTTGATATGTCTGTATAAAACTTCTAACATACATTTGCAATAAGGAACTTCGTGTTCAAAGAAGTACAAGAAAGGCATGATACTTTGAGCTTTTATGTCCCAAAACCACCACATTATTTTAAGGGACTCCATAATTTCGATCGCTTGGGGCGATTTAGCATGTACCCAATGCGCAGTACACGGGAGTTTTTGCATTAACCCTCTCCGAAATGCGGCCACCATGATTGGGCTTTGATAACGCGAGCTTAACAGCGCCACACCGAAGCCACCATGCTACCACGGTAAGGTGGGCAAAGCATAATCAACTAATGTAGCTATTATTATTTTCGATTGCATAAAGACGCTGCAGGCTTCATTGGAATATACATCATTACATACATTGTCTATAGTCTGGTAAAGTATCATCGGGGACGAAACAAAAAATCATCAAAAGTACGCGCAGCGGAGTTAAGGTTCTTTGCCGCGCATTGACGTCGAATACGACGACGTCAACAAAGCTACACGAAAAAATAGGACAGGTCTGACGTTCTGTTGCACAATTTAGGCTAAGCATTTAGCAGGTTGTTGGCTGTGATGTCCACCCAGCGGCGTTCCGCCTCTGAGCGCTCTGTTCATCACTCTATGAGTTCAAGCAGGCGTTCGTTATGTAGTTGAAATATGTTAAGGGTCATAAAGAACGCGGGCTTGCCTAGCTGAACAGTCATCGCGAACACTTTCCTCTTTCTCGGCACCCAGTAGTACCCCTGTCGCACGTCATCCTAGAGCTGCCGAAGCAAACACCAGAACAACGCAATGTCATTGTTGAAGTGCTTTTCGAGGAAATATCGGCCTTCTAAAAATTTCTTGGTTAGGGTGATAATCCGGGGTCGTCAATCCGAGCTGCCGTCATGACACTTTC
The DNA here is from genome assembly GCF_013339745.2 of Dermacentor silvarum. Lineage (NCBI taxonomy): Eukaryota > Metazoa > Arthropoda > Arachnida > Ixodida > Ixodidae > Dermacentor > Dermacentor silvarum. Next base: position 80,874,051 of record NC_051162.1, on the reverse strand, counting down.
ATGCTGGAGTTCAGCTCAGCGTTGACTTACACAGACTCCATGTGTGGCATGAGAAATCAGGCGTCGATGGTAGCATAAAGGGGCTGGTAAAGACGAGAAGGGTCGAGAAAGTCCGCTGTGAGTGTCGGGAGGAACGAGTTGGCGGTCAGTTGCTCTCCGATAATCAGAAATGAGCGCTCGACCAAACTTGTTTTTTAATCACTGTTAGTACGAAGGAAACCACCATAGTGTCTTCCTCAGCAGAGATGCCCAGAAGTTACTGCGCACGCAACCGGCTCAAGCGCAATTACGACTACGTAGTCACTACGATGGCATCGCAAAAACTAGCCTATACCAAATGGCTCAAGTTGGCAGGTTCCACCAGCACCAGGGCGTAGGAGGCTCGATATATATATATATATATATATATATATATATATATATATATATATATATATATGTGTGTGTGTGTGTGTAGATAGATAGATAGCTAGATAGATAGATAGATAGATAGATAGATAGATAGGCAGGCAGGCTCGAAGAGCCTGAAGCAGCAAAGCGTGATTAGCATGAAAAAGCAAAACAATCGCATGCTCCAGAATACCACACAATAAAGAAAACAAGTTTTGCTCGAGTGGCCACGGCGGCATACATGAAAGGAGAAGGCTACGTCGGCATTCAGAGGGCCATGGAATCGAGCTGCGGAACACTGCACAGGCGTTCGGTTGGTTGCTGGGCGAATTCCAAGGCCCGGGAGGACCAACTCCTGAAGGTGCTGCCTGTATCATGTAGATAAGCCGAATGCGAGGCGTGCATTAGTGCTGCATACTCGGCGCGCATACTCGCAACTTGTCACTGGTATAAAACAAGCGCGAACGAACGCTGGCTCGTCTTCGTTTCTCAGAACTGCTTCGGCTGTTACTCTGCCGTTACCACAGGTGATACATGATGTCGGTAGTGGTCGGAATCTATGGCCACAGTGCTCCTGGTACATAATAAGCAGGAAATTTATGACCCCACGGGAGCGTATACACTTCACTGGCAAAATACGTAAGTAGTGTAGCAGGCCAGATGTGCCATTTTCCGGCCATCCTCTCTACATTTTCAAATCATTAAACTACTTCTTCTTCTAAGTAAGTAGTGTCATCAGTTCAAACAAGACTTTGAATATGTTTGGTTGCATCGGGCCATGACTGGATGTCGCGAAGGTTGCTTTACCGCTGACTGTGGCAGGCGACTACGCACTGGAAATTTAAACTTACATTCGGTGACGAGATCCGGGAACGTTATACGACCCTCAAGGCCAAAGTAGAAACCTACCGCGCTGAGAACCTAAATGAAGTGCACGAATGCTACATGTTTCGACAACACGTTCACCCGCCAGGTGAGCAACAAGTGCAACAGTTCATCGGGAAGTTCTGGATGATGTTTCGTTCCTGTAATTTTAGTACTGTGGCACAGTGGGGCATACTTGACAAAATAGTTTTGAAACAAATAATGATAAAGTAACGTTAAACTTCTTAAGGCTAACAAACTGACCTTGACCAGAGCGGAAGAATTCCGCAGGGCTGTGGAAATAACTGTGGAGCAAACCTGAATTTAGTCTTGAGAATGGACGGACTGACGCCGTCAAAAGTCAGCAGCAGCAGCCCCGTGACGAACAACCTAAACGTTCCACTGTCGCAGGTTTGGACGTACGTAAGGTCCGCGAAGCTGTCGTGCGTTTCCAAAAACTAGCAGAAAATGCAGGAGTGGAATCATTTTGCTGCAAGTTGCAAGGTGAACAAACAAGTTTGGGAAGTGAGGAGCGGCGTAGCACTGTCGGAAGAGCGCGCGACCGTGACTGGGTGGTCCGAGCGCTGGTTGCAGACACACCGCTAGCCTTCAAAGTTTTCGCATGATCCCACGCTAACCTCTTGCCATTCTTCTTTTACAGGAAACTGCTACCGGTCATACCATTGGCTACGAGCACCTCTATCCTATGAGCTTACAAAGAAGGAGTCAACAAGCATCTGGGCGTCATGATTACCAGTGACAGCCGAAAGCAAGAAGGCACACGATAATTTCTATGTGGTGAAGAAGGGGCGATATGGCCATACTTCGACTGCAACCAAGTGAATTCCTTGAAATCTTTTCCTGCACCGTAAATGAAGTGAGAGTGAGTGGCGGTGAACAAGCGATCTCACAGTTTCGACTACATTGCAGAGCGCAGCTCTTAGGCGCCACTTTTGTGAGGCGAGCGTCGGCGTCGGCTGTCGGCGTCCTCGGCGTAAGCCAGCGAACTAGAACAACAAAGGATGAAAGCGCACGCGGTGGTGCAGCGGGCGATGGAAGACGGCGGTCACGAAGACAGCGTGAGGAGGAAAGCGGAGGAGGAGGCTGCAGCGAAACCATTAAGCGGAAAGCGGAGGAGTAGGGTTTGTTAAAGCGGGAGAAGAGGGCCTAGTGCCATGCGAAACGCGCTCTGCGGCGATGATGGCTACGAGATGGCGCCAGACTAGCGCACGTCGTCTCTCCACTGATGACGCCAACGATATGTACTATACATAGAAACAAAGTGCTGCATCAGCTAAGATCTGTCTGTGGCGGCTGCTGTGAATCGTGCCCACGTGTCCCCCACATGGTGCCTCTCGCGATCTCCCGATTAGTTAGGCATTAGAGAGGTTTAGCTTGTGCGGTAATCGGGTAAGCGCGGGCAGTCCGGGTGTTCTGGCGAAGCCGTAAACGTGAGCGGCGTGTATGTTGCTGCCACCTGATGGCGCAGAGCTCAAACAGACAAAAAACTGCTGAAATTGCAGTAACCAAGTGTATTCTACTTCGCTGCTGATGTACATTTTCGGCAGCAACACGATTACGACACTTCTGTAAATTTATACCAGCCGGGAAGTAGAATACACTTGGTTACTGCAATATTATCTGTTTTTATCTGTTTAATCTCTGTGCCACTAGGTGGCAGCACCAGACAGGCCGCTCACATTTACGGTTCCACCACAACGCACCAGTGCCCGGTCCGCCCACGTTTACCCGATTACCGAACAAGCTAAACCTCTCTATCCACGCCACAATTTGGTGCGTTTGCCACATGCCGCATTAGACAGATTGTCCGCACCAACCAATATATCGCAAGATGAAAACTCGTACAGAGCTGTGCTCAAATTACGCATTAGGGAGTGTTGTACTTGTGGATGATTTTTTTTTCCCTTGCACTGCATGTATTCAGCGATTATACCGCATGCTAGAGGGCCCGCCGTGTGCCAGTTTCCTTGAGGGAGAATCTGCGAAGAGCTTTCCAGCATGGTCAAAACCGGCATTAGTACCAAGTAAGACCAGCCGATCGGCTGGGCGAGTGCTCTGGTTTATTACGAAGAAAAAAATCACCGACGATTACATAGTCCCTAATGCGAAAGCTGTGTGCAGCTCTATAAGAGTTTTCATTTCGCGATATTTAGGCTGGCGCAGACAATCTGTCTCGTACGGCACGTTGCAAATGAAGTGAAGTGTGACATATGACCCGCCTGTTGAAATGAATAAATTATCTGAAAAAAATATTTTTGTTATTCGAAGGTACCTGATATTTGTAACCGTGTTATGAACACTATAGGGACAAAAAAGTCAACATGATACATTCGCGAGCCTTTGTATGTGTCAGTCACTTGACCTTCTTCTTAGTCATAGTTATTTTGATGAACTGACTCATGTCAGGACGCAAGTCTAATCTCAGCTACTCTGACATTTATCGAAATGAAGAAGTAAATAACATGTAGAAGTTCATCTGTGCCCTTTTTTGACGCTGTACACAAATGCCAAGACGCATTTATCACCAAAATTACATATAGGTAATGCGAAGCTCGGTTGCAAAAAACGTTCCATGCCGAAAAAAAATGATACATTTGTGGAACCTAAAGCACGTGATCTAAATAGAAGAGTGAAAACGCCTTTGAAGGCTAACGTTAGCGACTTGAACTCATGGCTTCTAAAACAATAATATAATTTTTACCAACATATTGCCTATATTTACAACATTGGCTACACAGCCTAGCACCGAAACGATTACGAAGCGCGCACTCATTTCCGTAGAAAATATCATGCACTACCGACCAAAATGTTTACGGATCAAGAGATCTGACAAAAAGCTCAATATCTCCGCAGCCTCAAAACGTAGCCTGGTATTTCCATTTCCAGTCTCTACTGGTATATGGGGAAAAATTGTGATGTACAGTTTTACTGGCTACATTTAAAGGCTGGTCCGGTATTTAGAATTTTCGGAGATCCCATGGTCCGTAAACTTTTTTGGTCGATCGTACATTATAACGCATCTCAAAATGTCACTGAAATAGGTTTATCTTGTAAAATAGTCAACTACCAAGTTTGATATCTCCTTCTAAAACATCAGGCATACGTGTTCAATACGAATTATTCATTGGATAGCGTTATGTATAGCTTTTATAATTCTTGATTGTGGAAAGACAAAAGAGGCTTCGAAGGGATGTAAATAATTCCGTACATTGTCCATAGTCTGGTCAAGTACGCAGCACCGCATCGTGGACGAGCGAAAGAAGCACTTTTGTGGCGTGTACACGCAGTGGAGGTAAAGTCTTTAGCCACGGATTGACGACAACGAGCGCTACGTCAAAAAGATGACATATGAAGACGATGCTGACTCCCCCCCACCCCCCTCCTCAGCATTGTTGGAATAGGAGTTATGTGAAATATTTCGCATGTATCTGGCTATGGGGTCGACAATTCGGCCATGCGCCTTGACCAGCTGTTTGGCTATCTCAATGAGTTTGAGGAGACCTTGGTTGTAGAGCGCGGACATGCTAACGGTCAAAAAGCACGGGCTTGTCTAGCTGCTCGATTACTGCTCTTCCTCTGTGCCCAGTATTACTCCATCAGTATTCCATGTCAAAGTGGTTTAGCAACTTAAGGCTCAATCTTCCTGAAGTTGGCAAATAATGCTCGCCATAAAAGACGAGAAGAGCATATGCGCCAGAATACCGCAAAGAAGCGAAAATGAAATTGGTGCGAGAGGCTAGAGTGGAACACATGAATGGAGAAGGCTATGTCGGCATTCAGAGCCACATGTAAGCGACCTGGCGAACGCGGCGCAGGTGTTCGGGAGTTTCCTGTTTGGGGGTTACACCTTAATGAAGAAAGTTCTGAACGTGCTTCCCTGATCACATAGCTCCTGCCCCCATTAATATTTGAAGTGATAATATTTATTCGCATCGCCATGGAAATGGGGCTAGCGACAAATTATCGCCTAGCCTGCTTGCTCTACAGCTTTTGCCACATCTATCGAACTCCTGCATTTTGCATTTTATTGATATTTTCATTCTATAGGTACAGTTACCTATGTCTGTAATGACTACGGTTCTAACAATCTTTTCCTTGCTTTTTGAACCAGTACTCCGAATGTGCCTTGCTTATCTCAACTGCTGACCAGGATAGCATCCATGCGGTTTGAATCCGAGTGCTTATGGAAGATGGACGTTTCCTGAATATTGGTGTACTCATCCTGCTGCGAATATTTGTATTGTTCTGTTTTTTGTCTTGAGCCAGCCAGCTCGGGCCTTAAAAAGCAAAGCAGTGCCCTTCCTGTTATTGTATAGATAGTTTCTCCTGATTATTTGCTTGCAGTATTTGTTATTCTCCATAGCCTAGTTTCATTTCCATCCGTCTTTGCACCGCTTCTCTTTCTCTGGATATTTTTTCATCACACCGGGTTGTCGACGCATGTACTTTCAATTACCCTATACTTGGTCGCCAACTTTCTTGACCTCATGATTCATTCCCATTCCGTGCTTTTTACGCGGATAAATGTGTGCACTTTAGCCAGCCATTTATTAGAGCGAAGCTGCGTATGGCTAGGTTCTGATCAAAAGTGCGTGTGTCGATCGCGTGTGCAGAAAAAAAGTCGCGTCGACAAAATTGAACCGACAGTAGCCTGCGGCGCGCCGGTGCTGCTCCGTGGCTCCGGAGTGGATGGCGGAATAATAAAACGTCACTGTGTACCCAAAAACGTCTAGCTGTGTCTCGTTTTCTTGTGACGGCGACATCGCTCCAGCGACGTTATCAGCAGTTGTACTTTGGTCTTGCTATTACCAGGACGCGCGTAATCCATACTGAAGCAGAAGAACGTGCTTGGAAAGAGCAACAGCGTGAAAGGGCGCGAAGGTGACGGGAAGCCGCTATAGCAGAAAGCGTGCCGCCGAAAGGAACCGTAACGTACGGTAGTCGACCTGTGATCGATGAAGAACAACAGCGGGCCCGTGAGGATCAGCTTCGCGAACAGGAGCGGGAGTGGGCGCGAAAGCATCGTCAACCAATTGCAGTATTTCACAGTGACCATAAATCAGCGGTTACCATGGTGACAAAGTAAAGAGAAAAAAGACGATAACAACAACGAAGCTATGTGTGTCTCTATTCAATAATGCAGCAATTGACCATACATAACTCAATATAGTTAATCAACAAGTACAGCTTCGCTGGTCTTCCATCTTCACATAGCGGAAAGGCTTTCAATGTTTTTTTTTTTTCATCCATGCTCCTCAATCTTTCTTCAAAACTATTTTCGCTCGTAGCTTCTTAGACTTCAAAAGAGACCCAGTCCATGTGTCCCTGCGTTGCCTCATTTGTGGCGTAACTGTGGGCCCCCAATGCCAATCGGCCCACTGACCTTTGGTTAACTTACAAGCCGTCTAGATCTGTTTTTAAGATATTTGGGAATGTGAACACAATCTCAGTTTTAATTGCATTTGGGAAAGTTAGCACTAGCACCATTACTCCTTTCCAAGTTGCTTGCACCGCCTCATATTTACTGTATATCCAAAGTGATATATTCTTCTCTACCGATGAATTTTGCTTCCCATACTTCCTCGGAACATTTTAGTGGCTGTTTGTGTAGGTATTTTCTTCGTTATGTATGCACGTGAGTATTTATACTACCCGCGGTGGTTCCAAAGTGGATTTTAAGTTGCGCTGATAAGCACGAGCTAACGGGTTAATCTCAGCCGCGGCGGCCATATTTCATTGTAGGTAACATGCAAGAACGTTCATGTACCACGTATTGGGTGCACGAAAGAGAACTCCTGATGGTAGAAAATATTCAGGAGTCTCCCACTATGGCGTGCATCATAATCAGATCGTGGTTCTGTCGCGCAATATCCCAGACTTTAATTTTACTATTTTAGTAATTACACTGCTTGACTATGACCATTACATGCTGTTGAATTATTACAATGCCATTACTCGTCTGTTTCTTGAAGGTCATGTTTACCAATTTTCTGTGCTAAAATTAATACTGCGATATGTCGGTTTATTCCGGGACGTATTAGCAACATCTGCCAGGGCCCCTTTACTGCACCATTCGCCATCGCGAATGTAGGGTAATAAAAACGTGATTCACTATTTTCAAGTCGCCTTTCTATGTCCTTAACGTAAAGCCGCAACACAGCGGAATGAGGGCATCTTTGCTTCAGTACTCAGTGGATTTTAAACAGGCGTTTGCATTTGTGGCCTACCCATACCAGATGTACCCGTTTGTCTATGGCTATGTCGCTCAGGGGTTCCACGTACTTGTGCGGCCAGCGACTGTAGCACCGCCGAACGGAAGTAACTGGAAACACACTACCGCCACGTATCTCCGTTTTCGATATCAGGCTTTGTATGGAGGTATGACCTGGAGCACGTGTCCATTCGCATTCGCCGAAACACAAAGCGGAACCAACATGAAATTATTAGTGCATTTTCGTGGATCATTTTTAGTGACCAAAGGGACAATGGGCAGAGGAAAGCTGGAAGCAGAGCTGCATGGTTCCTTAGTTGCGCACTTGCCGAGGGTCTCCGCGTGCGGAAGGTGTATAAAAATGAACAGCCGCTTTTGTATGCGAACACAACCCCATTACAATCCTACGTCGGCGGCTCCTAACCCAAGGGCAGTCCTGGTTCCAGCTTTGATCACCCCGCCACGTCATAGGTGCTCTCAAGAGCTTGCGCCACCAGCTTTAGTACAACCTTATGTGTTCTCCTGAGTCCGCGGTTTGCCGCTTTTATTTTTATTCTTGTGTGCTACGCCCTTTCCAACAGCCGCAGCGAAGAAGCTACTAGGTACTAGGGCGTATACGAAGCTACAGGGCGTACCTTTTTTTTTTTTGTTCTCCTAGATATTCGCAAACACTCGCGAAAGGCAACAAAACCTCTGTTCGCACTTTGCAGGTACGCTGGCACCTTTGCGCGAATTTTCTGTGAAGCCGATTGGTGGCGACGGATTGTCTGCCTAGGCGGTTTCCGAAGTTGCCGCGGCGTTTTGGTCGTGGGAGGGATGGCGACAATAATTCAAAGGATGAAAAGTAGCCACATATGCAGTGTGCCAAAAGGCAAAAATCGTGCAATATTTGAAAAATAGGCCAGCAAACTTTTTCTAATGTAGAAAACCAAAGCATTTGTGGGAAATAAACCTCCACTTAGGAAGATTGCGAGCGAAGGAATGGCCGTGTTCCGTGAGCATTTAAAGAAAACGACTGCTTTGGAGGGCATCTTGTTGTGTATAACTTTGTAACGCATAGTCTTGTTGTGTGTAACAATGCTTTATTGCGAGACCATGCATAGGAGCATTCCAGGACAATTTCCACCATCTCCCTGATATTCCTTTTAAAGTCCAAGGGCAATAAGATGATATCGCGCCCCGCGGCATGGTATGCTGTAGGTGCAAAGGAAGACGTGAGTGGGGGACTCATGAACAATGGTTACTTGATGAGTTTCGTCTCACCCAGTGCTGTCCACTGGAAAGAACGAGGGAGTTAGTGCGCTAAGAGGGAGCGGGAGGGGGGGGGTAAAAAAAGGCAGGTGAATGCGCCTGTCCAAATCTAGCGGGAACATCGCTGTGCCTTGCGCGACAGTGCGCGGCCGCTCGCCCCACGGCTGCTAGAAAGAGTAGCTGAGCTAAGACATTTGATGTTTTAAAGTGCGCTTTGTTCTTGCGCACCTTGTGTTGGAGATCGCGTTCTCTAAAATTTTGGAGGCGCGCTGAAGCTAGCGGCAGCACAAAGGAGAATTCGCTCGCCGCTGGAGCCGCTCTTCATCACGCCAGCGTTGTGTCAGCGAGTGATATCGCTATGACATCGATTGAAATGGCGATGCAGTAACACAGAACCTAAAGCAGGTATAAGCATTTTTATTACCTTAATCACTCCTTCGTGGTACATGGATTCCAGCAATGTGAGTTACATCTGCCTAAATTTTTTTGTGTGCATTACCGCTTCGCCGCCAAATCATCAGTGATTCATCAGTGGCATCACCACCACGAGCCTACACCTAGTGGCCCAAGCTATCGGACAACTTGGCCTATTGGATCGGCATAGGCCTGACCATGACAGCTTCGCGACTACAAAACAACAGAACAGTGACCCAAGTTTCTAGACAACTCACCCTCTCTGTCTGCATAGAATGCTTGAAGGCGACAGTATGGTGACAGTCAGATGACGAAGCTGAAATGTCGACGATGGAAATACCGCGATGGCAACACGACGATATTATGACAACAAATGCATGACGACTGTACAATGACGACGACGACTTGACAGTGGTATGAGGATGATGTGGTGACAACGAGTGTTCGACGACAATGGCGTGTCGACGACTGCATCGCGTAGCCTGTATGACGACGATGGCGTGACGACGACGACATGACGAGAGTTCGATGACAAAGCTGGAGTGATAACGATAGCGCGACCATGACGTCACGATCACGACCTTTTGACAACGGATGCAGGATGGCGACTGCTTGACGACGCAGTGACGATGATGGCATAATCATGGCAGCGTAATCACGAATAAATGACGGCAGCATAATTATGAACGAATGAAGGAGAAAGGTTGATGTCGATGGTATGAGCAAGGCGGCATGACGACATTGAGATGACGTTACTTAAGTGATAACGATGGTAAGACGACATCATTACGACGGTAGAATAATAACAACGGTATGGCGACGACTCTGACGACAATTGCCTAACTATGACTGTATCATGAAGCCTGTATGATGACAAAGGGGTGTCGACCACGAAAATGGGATGTCGACGAGGACATGGCTAGAGGCGATTGACTGACGTCAAAGACGGCGATACTATGACCATGACGCCCTCACGACCATGAGCACATACATAGTGGCCCAAGCTGGTAGAAAACTTCGGCAACTGGGTCGGTGTAAGGGGCTAGATAGATGTCAGTATATACAGGGTGTTCATTTTTTAAGTTTTACGCAATTTTTAAAACACGCCTGTGGCAGGTAGCATAATTCTTATCATGGAGCTGGGTTATTCCATGAGACGGACATTAGTAGCACTTAAAATCGAAACAGATATTCAACTAAGTAACAAAAATTCTCTAATTAAGTTCCTAGTTAATTACTTTACGACACATATTGCAATTTACGAAGTGTAGCCGGTGAGCATGTCTGGCGTATCCACTTGGAATGAATTTCCATAATGACACCAGTTTTCCAACGTAGGCAAATCATGCTAACATAAAAAATATTAGGGTATATCCGATTAATGTAACCAGTTAGCCGGATAATCGGATATTTTAATGTACCCGCCGTGTCTGCTCCGTGGTTATGGTGTTGGGCTGCTGAGCGTGAGGTCACAGGATCGAATTCCGGCCACAGCGGCCGCATTTCGATGGAGGCGAAGTGCGAAAACACCCCTGTACTTATATTTAGGTAAACGTTAAAGAAATCCAGGTGGTCCAAATTTCCGGAGTCCCCCACTACGGACGTGCCTCATAATCAGATCGTGGTTTTGGCACGTAAAAGCCCATAATTTAATTTTAATTATTATTTAATGTGAATATTCCGTGCTTCCGACATTTCATTTCAATATGTGATTGCTTCGCAGTGCTTTCAATATTATATGGAGAGAGAGCAATAGAAGAGAGGAAGGGCAGCGAGTTTAACCAGACGCACGTCTGGTTTGCTACCTTGCACTGGGGGTAGGGAGTATACGGATGAAAAGGAAGCGCAAGAAAATTTAGAGAGCACAGTTGATACTTCACACGAAGTCTACAGATGGTCGCCAAGACCTGGGGTGGTATTCTGTAAGAGTCTACCTAGCGGACTGTCCATTTCGCCATTTCGGCGACTGTTGATTCGCTGCTGCTTGACGTGCAGGAAGGTGCCAGCCAGTCTCCTTCCTGCACGTCAAGCAGCAGCGAATCAATGGTCGCCGAAATGGACAGTCCACTAGGTAGACTCTTACAGAATACCGCCCCTGCCGGCTTGAGGTAGTCCAACAAGGCTTCCGTGGTTTTCTGTCCCATCGACGCATACGGCAATGGTCCAAGGGTGTTCATTACCGAAAATAGCCTTGAATCCAGCCGGTTCAGTGCTGTCCTGAGAGCTTCACGCTCGACGTCGAACTGGGGACAGAGACATAATACGTGTTCAATTGTTTCTCTCGTTCCACAAGATTCGCACATGGGTGTATCCCCCATTCCCATGCGAACGAGTGGGCCTTTGTAAATGCCACCCCGAGCCAGAGGCGGCACAATACTGTCGCCTCAGAGCGGGAAATGTTTGATGGCACTAGTAGCTTTAAGGATAGGTCAATGTTATGGAGATGACGCTTCGGGAGGTTAAGAGAAGACCAATATTTATGTCATATCTTTAGCCACGATATGAAGCTTTCCTGCAGCGTCGGTCCTAGATAAGGGGATTGGGAATGATCGGCCTTCCAGATGAGCAGACCAGGCGGCTTCGTCGGCGAGGTCAAGACCAGTGATTCTGGTATGTCCAGGTAGCCACTGAAATATAATTTCATGCCCCTTAGCGATAGCTTGATGGTGGTCTTCTCTTATCACATATTCCAGCTGCTCATGAGTCCTGTAATAAATGGCAAAATGCATACTCTGAAGTGCTGCCTTAGAATCGCAAAAGGTGACCCATTTCTGAGGTGTCTCTCGCAGGAAGTATTGTACAGCTCTACCGCCGTTGGTGTTGTCACATGTGATAGTTTGAACTTGAGTGTGGTTTCCGTAGCCGGAATGACAACAGCACCTGAAGAGCTGGTAGATGAGACCAAACCATTGGTATAGATGTGTATTCGGTCCCCGTAGGTCTGATTTATTAATAGTAGCATCATCTGTTTCAGAGCTATTCTTGGGTGACTGGCCTTGTTTACTCCCGGAATACTTAGGAGCACCTGAGGCTGTTGCAGGTACCACAAGGGGAATGAAGGCCTTGCTGCTGGGGTGTATCGTGATGAAAGATAATCTGGATTGGTGACGATAACTTCAGAAAACGTGGAAAGAGGTCTCTGGGAAGGCAAGAACGCCAAGTGATGATCGAGGACATGTAAAAGATGACGAATATGCGCCCTGAGACAATCCATTGCAACGCATGTTTAGATCTGATGATCTTTGCGAGCGCCACCACGTACCTGAGCACACGGGGGTTGGACCCTCCGACGAGACTAAGACTTTGTCCATGATTTTAAGTGGTGCATACCGAAAGAACAGAAAAACTAGATAGAATCATATCCCCATTTGTAGTTGCGAAAAGCTTGACCAACACGCTAGGCCCTGGCTACAAGGTCACCAAAATGCCAAGCGGGGACCTTCTGCTTGAGCTATGTGATAACGGCCAATACAATAGACTAAGCAAGCTTGTTACTTTTGGTGATGTCCCAGTTCCCGTTTCACGGCATCGCTCCATGAACACAGTACGCGGGGTAGTATCTGAAGCAGACCTCAACGACCTATCCAAAACCTAATTGTTGGAAGGATGGAAGGAGTAAAATCTCACGAATGTGCAGCGCATTGTTATGAGACAGGACAACAAAGAAATTCTCACGAAACACCTGATACTTACCTTCGAATTAAGCATTTTGCCACAAAGCATTGAAACAGGCTACACAAAGATAGCCGTAAGACCTTACATGCCAAATCCTAGGCGATGCTACCAATGACAAAGATTCGGGGATGGCTCGCAGAGCTGCCGTGGTCAACTCGCCCGTGCTAAGTGTGGAGTACAAGGTCATGCCTCAGACAATTGCGAGACCTCACCTCACTGCGTTAATTGCGATGGTGAACCTCCAGCGTACTCCCGGTCTTGTCCAAGCTGGAAAGAAGAAAAGGAAATTATAAAACTGAAAGTCCGTGAAAGCATCGTTCAGGGAAGCACGCAAAAGGTGCTCACCATTCCACACGACCACTTACGCTGATGCGGCGCGTCAAGGGGCAGCGTCGCAGCTGCTACTGCCACCTGCCCAACCCGCGCGCAGCGAGCTGTCCCTTGTCGCTCCTGCCCCCGGGGTGGAAGGAGCTAAGTCTACTCCACCCAACCAGCAAACAGGCCCGGTTACCCTAGGGTTGCCGGCACCACAACAGTCCTCGGTGGCAGCCTGCGCTACGCGTAGCGAACCCGCAGGACCGCCAGCAGCTCCCACGGTTGGTGCAGTCAAGGCTGCCTCACCCTCGCGTGCCCCTGCTGGCGCTGGCAACAGCTGGCGCTGCTCAGGCCCCAAGGCAGCCCTATCGACCTCCGGGCTGGTGGGCGCAAATGTCTCGTCCTTCACGGCGAGACTCTCTCGTGAAACTTCTCGCTCGCAAGAGCGCGTGTCCGGCGCCTCACAAGAGGCAATGGACACTACACCCTTCCCGACGGCGCACCAAGCGCCTAAGGAGCGGCGAGGCTCCCTCGACCGCATCAGAAAGGACAAATCCCGCATACATCCATCGAGGCAAAAGCTTGCAACACATTTATGCCCGTCCCTGTTCCCGATATGAAGCCTTATCTACGCAAGAGATTTCGAGACGACTGGCAACGTTTGTGGGACGCCCATACTTATAACAAACTTCATTTAATTAAGCCTCGCTTAGGGAACTGGCCATCGACCACAATGTCTAGAAGAAATGATGTCCTATTCTGTAGGCTCAGAATAGGACACACTTACCGCACGCACAATTACCTGTTGTCTGGAGGCGAACCCCCGACCTGTACTAGATGTGGGGAGGAACTTACTGTACTTCATATCCTAGTAAAGTGTCCACTAATAGAGCCTGAAAGAAAAACAGCACTTTGTTCAAGCCTATAGAGAGAATATGCCCCTCCACCCAGCTATGTTTTTACATGACTGACCCCGTATTTCAGGACGATTCAGTTTGAGCCTCTTTAGGCGACATCAACATTTTGCAAGTTCTTCGCCCGAGAGATTCGTAGTGGCATCATATTGAAAATGCACTCTCCTCCAGGCCCTTGCTTCTAAGGGTATCTGTGAGACAGTAGTGCCTTGTATCGCTTATAACTTTTTTATACTCTGTTATATTCCACAATTACAGCCATTGCGCCCCTATGACGTCATTGTCAGGATCTTATTAAGTTTGTCTGTTTTACGCACCTTTAGTGCGCAGGATTTTAGGCCCCTTTACAGCCACCCTACACCTACCCACTGTCATTGATCTCGCCATTGCTCACTCAGTACACCACGTCTTGGCACTATTTGGCCACAGCTGGCCCTTGCGCCACAAAACAACATATATCATCATCATCCTTGGCGAGGACAATTGTTGCAGGTGTTGATGCGCAGTGAGGAAGTCCTAAGCAAGTGCGCAATGATTGGCCCTGTAAACTCTCCAATGAGCGAACATTTGAATGGCATGTATTGGACAGCACTGGAAGGCTGTAGCGTAAGTGTCCTAAAAATAGAGCTCTGTACAAATGAAGCATGGAGCGTACACATGTGCCCCATGTTTTCCCACACATGAATCTGAGTACCTGGGTAATCGACGACAGTTTTTTTTTCTTCAGGTACATGCAATGAGCGCTCCAGGAAAGATTGCGGTCGATTATTACACCTAAAAATCGATGGGTCTTTCCGTAGACAATAGTATGTCCTTTAATGGAGACTGGGTATAGTGTCATAGGTTTTTGTGTGAATGCAATGAATGCACATTTCTCGGTTTATACAGTCAAGCCTTGTGCTTGAAGATATGCTGATGTGCATATTATATGAAAAGTACAATAAATCATATCCTATAAAATACTACGTTTGCAGACAGCTGAAACAGAAGCGTTGACATCTTCATGTATGCTTCAGTTTATGGTTTATGCGTTCCTTGCTACCAAAAAGGAGCTACTTTATTTTTTTCTGCAAGGAGTCCGCTTCGGTAGCATTCAGTAAGCATGCCGTGCAAGGAAAGTCTGCGAACTTTCCCATAAAGCTCGTTTGCACAATCAGAAGAGTGTATGGATAATTAGAGTTTGCAGTACTTCTCTCAGGTTTATGGTAATAGTTGAGCCCACAAGTCGTCAGTAAATTAATGCATGACCTCGTCAACAGCAACACAACACAGATGTCTCTGAGAATCATTGCGGCAGGAGTGACGCGTGCTAAAAGGTCGCTGTTTCAAAATGCACGCAAACGTTATCGAGCCTACTGCTACGCTGTATCATATTTCTCATCCACGGCGCTAACACACTGATACAAATGGCACCAACACGGCTGGGCCTTTTATTCGCTTGACCCACTTATTGTTACATGCGCAGGAAGGTTTATTTAAGCAAGACTAAATAAGAACAAAAGTAATGGGAGCGCGAAAGGTTAAACAGCAGCGATTTAGCCAGTAGTTCTTTACGGCAAGAGCAAGATACTCGTATGTGTCTATATTTACGAAACTAAATCATGTTTCTAACGGTGGCTGTATGTAAGCTCATTAGCTAAAGAAAGACTTTACTTACGTATACACTTACCATTTTCCATGCAACCATGCTCACAACTGGTTTTTATATTCCTATACAGGGTATCCTAGCTAAAGTTAGTCAAGCTGATATTCAAACTGGTACAACATACTATTTTAGGAACTGTGGCATTCGGTCGCCAGTCCTCTTTCGCCTCTAGGATAACTTCGTGGCGAAATTGTCAAGCTAATTGGTGAGCTAATAAATGAATATATAGCCTAAAAGGCTTGGTGGGGGTAATAAATTGATATTTTTTACAATGTGTTACACTTTAGCAGAAATTTTTCCTATATATTTACTCACATATAGAAGTAAACAAGGTGTTTGACCGATCCAGCCCGCTAATAATATTTCATTAGATGGGCATTTGTGTACACTATGCAACATATATTTTTGGGAACACAGCATTCAACTTCACACTTTACGCGAAAAAGGTAATAAAGTAACTACATATAAAGATTCTTTGGTGCACACTTTCTGAGCCGTTACTGCTTTTCATGGCAACCTTATTACTCATGCAAAAAAAAAAAACCGTGATCACTTGTTCATGCTGCACCAGGCATTGTATTTTGCTCATTCAAGGTGACTATCAAGATATTCGCTTGTAGAAGGCGCTGAGCTAACATTTTCAAACCTTTTAGAGCGTACAATATACGATTATGAAACCTACGTCGTTCAGTCACCCTTCTTCGACCATCACAAAGATAATTTTTTTGTTGTAAAATTTTCTAACTACAGAAAAATAAATAAATAAGTTTAGTATTGTGATGACAATTACATGTATGCTCCAGGCGCATTTTCGTCGTAGTCGTCACCGTGATGTTCCGTGTAAAGTACAAGTGCGATAACCTCGTGGACGCGTTCCGTATGCTGTGTATGCGAATGAAAACGTGCGAGCATGAGCCGAGGATGGTGGTTCAATCTAGAGCGCGCAAGGGAGGAAGGCGGGGAGGAAGCGCACCGTCATTCTGCCTGCGGAATGCACTAAGGAGGGGGAGGCATTCTGTTCCAGTGGCGGTGCATATGGCGCGGCTGAGTGCGGCCGCGCGGATCCTATCTCAAAAGCGGTCTGCGATGGCTACAGAGTCTAGGTGCGCCGAGGCGTGATACTTCGTCGGCGCATTGTTCCCGCCGCTTAGTTTGCGTTGAAGTGAGACGCAGCGCGAAGGTCTATTCCGTCGCTGCTGCTGCTGCCTAACTTCTTAACGTGAACTTTTTGATAGCGAGTGTACGCGGTCCTCAAGTGAGATGTGATTATCTTTGCCTGGGCGCCCGTAACACGATACTTCTTACCGAGTTTACCACTTTATACGGCCGATAGAGCAATTAGCCTTACTTCGTATAGCTGTCTAATTACTATTGCGAATAGTATTTTTTTTGCAAAATTCAACTGTGTTGAGCCTATCTATCTATCTATCTATCTATCTAGATATCTATCTATTTATCTATCAAGTCTCTCACGCCAACCCAATGGCCCAAGTTTACCTACTTGAACCACTACGTATGCGCTCCTAGTTGTGATGACGTCGTGGTCGTTGCATCGTTGCATTGTCGTCATTTCAGCTTCATAATATCTTACTCTCGTCATGCCGTCGTCATCAGTGACTTCTATCCTGACTCAGTGACCCAAGTTGTCTAATAGACTGGGCCACAAGATATTGCCTCCTGGTTGTCATCCCATCGTGGTGGTTGTGCCGTCGTCATTCCAGCATTGTCATCCGACACTCGTCATGTCGTTGTCTTCACGCCATCGTCGCGATACAGTCGTCATGCTTTCATTGTTAAACATCTATAGTTACGCCCACGTGGTCATTCATTCATCGTCATTCATGTTTCGTGATCTCACTCAAGTCATGCCCGAGTCATCATCATCATCAGCCTATATTTATGTCCACTGCTGGACGAAGGTCTCTCCCTGCGATCTCCAATTACCCCTGTCTTGCACTAGCTGATTCCAACTTGCGCCTGCGAATTTCCTATTTTCATCACTCCACCTAGTTTTCTGCTGTCCTCGACTGCGCTTCCCTTTTCTTGGTATCCATTCTGTAACCCTAATGGTCCACCGGTTATCCATCCACCCGTTATCCACATTAAGCCGAAAAAGTGGATCTGGGCAGGCCATGTAATGCGTAGGATGCCCTAGTCGTCACACAATAAATGTGTCTATCACGTTTTATTAAGGGCAAAATCTTTATATTCTGGGGCATGAGCATTAATGATGA
Organism: Dermacentor silvarum; assembly: GCF_013339745.2. Classification (NCBI taxonomy): domain Eukaryota; kingdom Metazoa; phylum Arthropoda; class Arachnida; order Ixodida; family Ixodidae; genus Dermacentor; species Dermacentor silvarum. Next base: position 80,856,117 of record NC_051162.1, on the reverse strand, counting down.
TGATGATGATGTATAGTGTTTACTGGCGCAAGGGCCAAGTATGGCCAAAGAGCGCCAAGAGATGGTAAAGAGTGATCGATGGGTGATGAGCGCTGAGTAGATGTATCACGGCTGTATAGGGGCCTAAAACTGGTCGCTGTATATATGCGTAAAACAGGTACTTGGGATAAAACTATGACAATGACTATTGTGAGGTGCGCTATGTGTATAAATAACAAATTTAAAACACTCAGTTATTGATAATTTCCAAGCAGCACTACTGCCTCACCAGGACCCTTGTGCGCAAGGGCCTGGAGGCGTGTGCTATACATACTAATGCCGCAACACAGGCCTCTATTGCGAGGCCGTGCTACGGATCACATGGGTGTATAACATTTAGTATACGAATATCATTTAAAAAACCTAGCAATGATTTTGTGTCAAAGAGCGGGTCTTTGCCAAGGAATAATGCCGGGTTTAATGGAATATGTTGTTTGTATGCTAAAGGAAAGAACTTTTTTCTTTGCTCTTCTACCTCCCGGCATTCAAGCAAGACGTGGAGCACAGTTAGCGTCTCTCCACATTTCCCACAGGCAGGGGGATCACTGTTTGTTAGAAGATAAGAATGTGTGCCATACGTGTGGCCTATTCGGAGTCGAGAGAGAGTGACCTCTGTTCGTCGTGTTTTTGTTGTAGGTGGCCAGCTACCTAAATAAGGTTTTATTAGATGAAGCTTGTTTGACTGTTTTGCGTCCCACAAACGTTGCCAATAGCACCTCAGTTTTTTCCGCAAAAATGGTTTCAAATCTATGGCAGGGATAGCGATGGAAATGCTACTAGCACTTGTTTCTGTGGATGTGGCCATTTTGTCGACAAGCATATTGCCTTCAATGCCTCTATGCCCAGGAACCCAGCATATTGTGATATGTTGGGAAGAGTAAGCTTTGCATAGAGCCAAGTAAAGTTCTGTAATTACAGGATTTTTATGTTTCCGTAGCGACGATAGGGCTTTAACGACGCTTAAAGAGTCAGTATAAATAACTGCGTTGCGAATCTGTGTATTATCGATGTACTTTACAGCCAAGAGGAGCGCATAAGCCTCAGCTGTAAAAATACTTGTTTCTGGGTGTAAAGCGACGGATTCCGCGAACGATGGGCCCACCGCTGCACAACAGACACCGGCATGCAACTTTGAGGCGTCCGTGTAGAATTCTGGGCAAGAGTATTTGGCCTGGATTTCTAAAAAGTGCATTCGGATGTGTGTGTCGGCGGCATGTTTTGTGACTTCTACAAAAGACAAGTCACAATCTATCTGCTGCCACTGCCATGGCGGTAATAGCTTTGTTGGAGCCATTAAGGTATGTTCAAGGAGTGGAACACTCATTTCATTACTGAGGTTCCTCACGCGCAGAGAAAAAGGCCGTTTCACTGCAGGTCGGTTGTGGAACAGGGTGGCACTGGTCATATCATATATTGTTGAATAAGTTGGATGTTCATTGTTCGCGTGTATTTTCAGAAAATACATGAAACTAGTGTACGACCTTTGAAGATGCAGTGACCATTCATTAGACTCTACGTAGAGGCTCTCTACAGGACTTGTCCTGAAGGCACCGGTCGCCAAGCGGATGCCTAGATGATGAACAGGGTCAAGCATCTTCAAGGCGCTTGGACTGGCAGATTGATATGCTATGGCCCCATAGTCTAAGCGTGTACGTATAAGACTTTTGTACACGTTCATCAGGCACTTCCTGTCACTGCCCCATGTTGTATGCGACCAAATTTTAAGCAGGTTCATTGTTTTTAGGCATTTCTCTTTGAGGCGCTTTATGTGTGGAATGAAGGTTAGTTTCGAGTCTAATATGACGCCTAAAAATTTATGTTGCGTGGAAACTGGTATATGTTGTCTGTGTAGTTGTACATCGGGCTCTGCGAATATGCCCCTTTTTTGTGTGAAAAGGACACAGGAGCTTTTAAGAGGATTGAGTTTAAAGCCATTTTCTTCTGTCCATTTACACACTTTGTTCAAGCCAAGCTGGACATGCCGCTCACAAATTGCAAGGTTACATGACTTGAAACCTAACTGCACGTCGTCTACGTATACCGAGTAAAACATACCCTGCGGTATAGATAAGCGCAAGGAATTCATTTTGACGATAAAAAGCGTACAGCTTAGTACCCCACCTTGTCGCACCCCAGTTTCTTGTGTAAATGGCCTGGATAAAGCATTGCCAACTCTAACACGAAAAGTACGGTGTGATAAGTAACTTTCAATTACATTAAGCATATTGCCTCGAACACCCATTTCCGATAGGTCTCGCAAAATCCCATACCGCCAAGTTGTGTCTAGTTTCTGTCTAGGAAAACAGAAAGAAAGAACTGCTTATGGACAAAGGCGTCTCGAATGTTTGTCTCAATGCGCACGAGATGGTCAGCAGTCGACCGACCCTCTCTGAAGCCACATTGATAAGGGCCAAGAATTTTCTTCTATTCAAGGAAATGTAAAATACGACGGTTTATCATTTTCTCGAAGAGTTTGCATAAGCAACTTGTGAGGGCTATTGGACGGTAACTTGAAGCGTTGGATGGGTCTTTACCCTGTTTCAAGACCGGGACAACGATGGATTCTTTCCATGAGGATGGGAGATATCCGGCAGCCCAAATAGAGTTGAAAAGTGCTAGTAGTGTCATCTGTGTGTCGGTGTGTAGGTTTTTAATCATGTCATACATGATTCTGTCAAATCCCGGTGCGGAGCTCATACATGTGCTCAAGGCAGCTCTAAGCTCGGCAATAATAAATGGACAGTTGTACGGAAGATTCGGTGTGCATTTACGGTCTATTGGCTTACGTTCTGCTACTTTCTTGTATTTAAGAAATGATTTTGAGTAGTTTACGAAGGTTGACACACGCTCGAAATGTATGCCAAGGGCGTCGGCCTGGTTTTCCAAGGTATGCCCTTGGTCATCGACCAAAGGTAATTGGTTGATCTGCTGCCCTTTTAGCCTTCTCAGCCCATTACATACTTTAGCCTCCTGGGTATAAGAATTGATGCCTGAGAGAAACCTCTCCCAGCTTGCTCTCCTAGCCTGCCGTCTCGTGCGCCTTCCTTGTGACTTTATATGTTTAAATGCAATGATATTTTCCGCCGTTGGATGTCGGCGCAGTCTACCCCATGCCTTATTTTGTCTCTTTCGTGCATCTCTACAGTCTTCATTCCACCAAGGAACACGTCTCTTACATGATTGGCCGTTTGTTTGTGGAATAAACTTTTCCGCTGCACCGATAATAAAAGCAGTAAAATATGCTACGGCATCATCTATGCTAAAATCGCGTATAAAATATTGTGATAAATAACTAGATTCTTTCAAATGTTTCCAATCAACCGAGTTAAGTTTCCAGCGAGGGACATGTGGTGGAATGACTTGTGTTAGTACTCGTAGGTTTAGAGTAACTGGGAAGTGGTCACTCCCAAACGGATTTTGTATTACATTCCATTCTAAGTAAGGGAGAAGTGTGGAGGATCCAAGCGCTAAATCTATCGATGAATATGAATTATGCGCAATATTATAGTAAGTAGGTGCTTTCTTATTAAATAGGCATACACCAGAAGTCACAAGAAAGCTTTCGATAAGTCGACCCCTCAAATCAGTCCGGGAGTCTCCCCATAGACTGTTATGAGCATTAAAGTCTCCGACGATAAGAAAGGGTTCAGGAAGTTGTTTAATAAGGCCATAGAATGCTGTTTTGTTCAGGCGATAATTCGGAGGTATGTAGATGGAGCAGACGGCTACCAATTTGTTAAAAAGAATTGCTCGCACTGCAACTGCCTCGAGGGACGTCAGAAGGGGCAAGTGTTGGCAAGCAACAGTCTTGTCGACAACTATAGCTACACCGCCTCGTCACGGTCTTTGCGAAAAATAGCATATGACCGGAGAAAACTTGTCTGTGTAGCTTTTAAATGCGTTTCCTGTGCACACAGTGCCTTTGGGTTAAGTTTATGTAAGAGTTCTGTTATGTCATCAAGATTGTGGAGGAAACCTCTCACATTCCACTGTATAATTTGTTTATCCATTTTGACAGAGTTGAGTACTGTGTGTTCTGGAAATGAAAGATTAGCTCACAGGACCCTTTCCGGGCGCCGTGATGCGCGTTTTGCTTTTGGAGCGGTCACGAGAATCGCGGCGCTCCTGAGGCGCTGGCTGCGCCATCTGGATCGGAGTTGTGTCCATTGACTCCTGGGAGCCGCTGGACTTCCGCTCACTCGAGCGGGGTGTTTTCAGATTAGGCCTTGCCTCGAAAAGCAGGGCCTTGGAAGCCACCAACCCAGAGGTCGATGGTCCTTCTTTTAGAGACGGCGAAGCAGCGCCGGCTGCTGTTGCCAAGGGGGCTGGTGGCACAGCCGCGACCACACTCTTTGCGGGCCGGGCCGATACGGGAGTCTGCTGCGGCGCTGCCCCCTTACGCGCCGCATCAGCATACCCTGCACTATGAAGAAAGGAAACGTGCTTGTGCGCTTCTCGGAAGGAAATGTTCTCCTTTACTTTGATAATCACGATCTCTTTTTCCTTTTTCCATGTCGGACAAGAGCGGGAATATGCGGCGTGTTCGCCGTCGCAATTCACGCAATGGAGTGCAAGGTTACAGTTATCTGAGGGATAATCGCGTCCACCACACTTGGCACAGGTTTGTCGGCCTCGGCAGGTGTGCGAACCGTGACCATACCTTTGACATTTGAAGCATCTGCGTGGGTTAGGGATGTACGCCCTTACTCGTATCTTTACATATCCAGCCTCGATTATCTCGGGCAGTTCACTTGTACCAAAAGTAAGTATCAGATGTTTAGTTGGAATTTCTTTGTTCTCCCGTTTAATTTTTATTCTCTGTACTTGGATGACGCTCTGGTCCTTCAAGCCCTCTAGAAGTTCTTCTTCACTCAAGTTCATGAGGTCATCGTCTGAGATCACTCCCTTGCACGTATTCAGTGATCGATGTGGTGTCACCGTGATTTGAGCATCACCAAATGCAACCAGGTATGAAAGCTTTCCATGCTGCAGCTTATCACGTACCTCAAGCAGGAAGTCGCCGCTAGGCATTTTTGTCACTTTGTAGCCACTACCCAGTGCGTCCGTGAGGCATTTGGCAACAATGAATGGTGAGATGGTTCTAACAGTCTTTCCAGGGTTCTCAGCATGTATGACATGGTATCGCGGGAAGTTTTCTTTTCGTTGGAGAAAAGGATTGAAACTTTCTTCGGTGCGTCCTCTTTTGTATAGACGACGATCAGGTAGCTTGGGGAAAGATGAGGCCATAAGATCTTAATTAATTTCGGCAGCGATGCCAGCCGCCCACCACCGAACCCAACAAGGGGACGTTACAGGAGTCCCTGCAAGGGAAGTCCTGCGAACGCCAGCTGTACAGCGTTGCCATAACCAAATACGACATAACCAAGACAGGTTGGCCACACAAGGTTAACCCTTGCCGCCTAGAGAATCGGAAGTTAAAAGAAGTGAATAGAAGACAGGAGAGATGTAAAAGTGAGAGAGAAAGACAAAAGATTCAAGAGGGGGACAGGAAAAGGCGACTGCCGATTTCCTCCAGGTGGGTCAGTCTGGAGGAGCCGTCTATGTGAAGCAGAGGCCGAAGAGGTGTGTTGCCTCCGCCGGGGGGCCTTAAAGGTCCAAACACCCGGCATTGGCTCAACCCCCAGGATCCTCCTTTCCCCAGACACGGCTAAGCCGTGCACGGCTACACGCGCGAGGGTCTAAGCCTCGTGTGCTCGGGTCCGTGGTGTCGCAACACACCAAACGCCTGCTTACGCAGACGCCCCTGCGGGGGCATGAGCATTCATGTGTTAAACCAGAGCATACCCTAGCACAGAATTACGTAAGTATGCTCGTTTAGTATAGTTTATTGCGACGGGCACAAGACAAAAGCTTCCAAAGTTATTTAAGGAGATGTATACATGTATATTAGAGCAATGTGCGAGCATATGCTTTATCTCAAGGCACCGGGTAGAAGTCAGGGAGGAGGAGGTCGGCGTTGTAGACCGGCCGCTACTGCGTATTTCAAGGACGCGCGTGGTTACGCACACGGAAGTATCTAAAAGCGATCTCTGTTGGGAGCAGAGTCTAGATGCACCGACGGCTCATACCTTTATGAATGCTGTGTTTCGCCGGTCAGTTTGCATTGAAGATAGACAGCTTGAAGTCCATTTCCCTCGCTGCTGCTGCCAGGCATCCTCACTCCAACGTTTGGACAGTGAGTTTCGCGGTGATCGCGTGTGACCCCATGCTTGTTAATTTAGTTAGTAAGCAAATGTTTACAAGTTTTCATGGCCGATAAAACTACTATCGTTACTTCGTATAGTTGTCTAATTTACAATCGCAATTGATACTTCGCTTTTCATGCGTAACTGCAACTTTTTATCGCGAAGCTGTTAAGGGCAAGTTCTCCAGGATCGTGTCCGTGTGTAGAAAAAAAGATATCATCATCAGTATTTCGACTTCATATTTGTGGCGGTTTTGCACCAATTGTGCCTTAGCACAGGTGTCAAAAAGTTGACTAGCACGACAGATTGGTGATCACATCCATAACATCACATGCTCGTCAGTTACGTCATGATTAATGATAATAAAATCCCGCATATCCCACATAGCCAGGGCCAATAAAGAAAGAAGGAAGGAATGCAGGAAGGAAGGAAAGAAATAAAGAAAGAAAGAAGGATGATGATGTGTGGTATTTTATGGCGCAAGGGCCAGTTATGGCCAAAGAGCGCCATGCCGGTGTTTGTGAGTGTGCAGTGGAGTGATGAATTCTGAGAAGTAGATGAAGTGTGGCTGTAAAGGGGCCTAAAACTAATCGCTGTAAAGTGCGTAAAATATACATGTACTAAAATCATGGCAATGACTAATGAGGTGTACTATGAAATGAAGAATGCATTGAGAAAGAATGACACGATACATAAAATATTTAATATGTAGTAATTGGAAAGAAGCACTACTGCCTAAACAGAGCCCTTGAACCACAAGGGCCTGGAGGCATGTGCTTATACAAAACTACTATCACAACGGCATCCTCTGGAGAGAGGTTGTGCTATGAATTTATTGGGATTATAACATGCAGGAACACGTCGTTTAAGAAAGCGAGGACTGCTTTGGTGTTAAACAGCAGTTCCTCACCAAGAAACATACTGGGATGCAGAGGAACATGAGAGCGGTAAGCTAAAGGAAAATGTTTTTTTCTATCTGCTTCGGCATCCCGACACTCCAGGAGAACGTGGAGGATGGATAGCCTCTCACCACATCTACCACAGGTTGGTGGTTCATCCCCGCTCAGCAAAAAACTCTGGGTGCCAAATATGTGTCCTATTCTGAGACGACAGAATAGGACATCAGTTCGCTGTGTTCTCGTTGTGGAGGGCCAGAAACCTAACAGTGGCATAATCAAGTGAAGCTTATTATTTGTTTCCGCATCCCACAGGCGTTGCCAATGGCTTCGCAGTTTCTTACGCAAGAAAGGTTTCAAATCTGTTGAGCGACAGCAGCTGTAGGATTAATAGCGTGTGATGTTATTGACGCGGCCATTCGGTCAGCTAGCACATTACCCTCCATGCTTCTATGGCCAGGCACCCAGCATATAATGACACGCTGGTTTGATACATGTCCTCTACACAGTACCGAATAGAGCTCAATGAGTACAGGATTTTGCTCTTTACAGGGAGCCTTCAAAGCTTTTACAACACTTTGAGAGTCTGTAAATATGATTGATTTTTGAAGTTTTCATTTCTTTTTATGCTTCACAGCCGACAATAGTGCATAAGCCTCAGCCGTAAAGATACTTGTTTCCGGGTGTAGTACACCGGATTCCGAAAAGGGTGGTCCGACGGCTGCATAAGACACCCCGTCACGTGACTTAGAAGCGTCTGTAGAAAACTCTGTGCATGTATACTTGGACTGGAGTTCAAGGAAGTGCATTTTGATATGTGCCTCTGGTGCGTGCTTAGTGACCTCTACGAACGATGTGTCACACTCAATGAGCTGCCACTTCCACGGCGGTAACAGTTTCGCTGGAGCCATAGGACAGTGTTCTAACAGCAGAACACTGTTATATACGCGCTACCGTGCACTTGTGGTGTTGTGGGACCGACGAAAGAGAAGCCAAAGAGAGAAGCGAAACTGAGAAGAGAACAGAAAAGGAAGAAGAAAGCACGAGTTACGGGCGAAGGAGAGCGTGAGCTGCGGGGCCCGAAAGGCTGGCGGCAAGGAAGCGGTGCTGGTTCGGGAAGTGGCCGCAGCGCGTCTGGAGACCGAGCCAGTAGGCAGCCCTGCTGTTCGAAGGAGCCAGACTGTTCCGGGGACGTTCACGGACAACGGACCAGACTGTCCCGGGGACGTTCACGGACGACTGGCCAGACTGTCCCAGGGACGTTCACGGCCCACGGACCAGTTTGTTCTGGGGACGTTCACGGACGACTGACCGGACTGGCCCGGGAACGTTCACGGACAACGGTCGAACGGTGTTGACGTCACGGAGTGGACTGGCCGGTCAGGCGAGAGGACACGGCCTTGGCCCACGACCTGGCCTATGTTACGGTCTTAGCCCACGACCTGGGCTCCATCGACTGTTGCTAACGCAGTTCCGCACCCGGTCTCACCGACGTCTCCAGGAGAACGTAGCTCCCACCCACTCATCGACCGTGCGGGTCGCCACAACCCAGCTTGACGTGGCATGCAGCGTCGGCAAGGGGCTATGCGACTCATCCTCCGCCTCACCCTCGGCAACCACCCCGTCGTCTGAGCCGACGCAACTGACCGGGTAGATCCGCGTGTTACTATCGCCGTGACTAATATATTTACCGCGTCATTGACGGGTGGAACATTTAACACTTATTTACTGTAAACTTTTCAACGCATATTTTCCATTTATTCTTTCATGTGTGTCATATATACAGGTGCTAATTTGTTCTAAGTGTACAAACGGCTCTGTCTATTACTCGCACCAAGGTTGCCCTTGAGTGCGCAACACTAAACCCGAACCTGTCCTCACAAATTGGCGTCCGCGACAACAGGACAAAGCCGGTTGTTACACAGTGTATTAATAGTATATACGGGATGAATGGCCAGGAGTTTAGCGCGTTAGCGGAACGCATGGGTCTGGTTGGTCCAGAACTGAAAGAATGGATCGATGAGGAATGGAGAAGGGCGCGTGAGGAACGTGTAGCGGAACTTTAGGCGGAAAAGGATCGTCTAGAGCGCGAGGAAAAGATTCTGCAGTTGCGCATAAGGCTAGCGGAGATGGGTGGAGCAGGTGGCTCCGTAAATGTGTCTCAGTCGCTCGCAAGCAACCAGGCAGAATCCTCGGTTTCCGTGAACCCGCATAACATGATCCCTCTGTTCAACGAAGCCCGCGATGACTTGGACGCATATCTGAAGCAGTTTGAATGAGTAGCCACTGGACAGGGTTGGCCAAAAGAGAAATGGGCTACAGCCCTCAGCCTATGTCTCGACGGTGAAGCGTTGAGAGTGTTTGGTCGGTTGTCTCCGGAGGATTCTCTAGACTATGACAAGACCAAACTGGCATTGATGCAACGTTTCCGGTTTACAGCGGATGGCTACCGCGAAAAGTTTCGTCACAGCAAATCCCAAGATGGAGAGACTGGTAAACCGTACGCTGCCAGACTATTTAGCTTATTCGACCGATGGGTTGAACTCTCCACTGGAGGAAAGACTTTTGAAGCTGTCCGCGACTTAGTTGTTGCAGAGCAGTTCATGAATAACTGCCAAAGTCGATTAACGCTGTTCGTACGCGAAAGGAATTGCATAACAGTGGAGACAATCGCAGAAGCCGCGGATCACTTCTTGGAAGCGCAGCGGCAAAATAATTTGCTCACATTCAAGGAGAAGACAATAGACCGCATTGCAAGAGAGGATGAGACACGCACAGAAAGAAACTCAGTCAAGTGCTTTCTCTTCCTTCTTCTTCTGACTGTCAGGTCAATTCGAAAAGACCTTACTGCGACTACTGCCAAAGGCCGGGACATGACAGGCGGGACTGCAGGAAAAAGAAAGGCGCCGCAAGCACTGCTTCTGCCTGCTGTATGTCGCGAGAAAATGAGTAACAGCAAAAGCTGTCAAGAGTCCTCCATACTAACTTACAGACGGGTGGAAAAACATTGTCTCTAGATGCCAACAATATGCCAGTGCAGAACGGCGAACTTTTTGGCCGAATTGTGTCCATATTGCGGGGCACTGGCAGCAATACCATTGTGGCGCGCCGTGCTCTCATACCCGACACGGCTTTAACGGGCAAAATGGCGATGATGTTACTAGCCGATGGCCGGAGTATCGAGTTGCCAGAAGCCATAGTGGAAATTAAGTCGCCATACTTTTCAGGCACTGTGGTAGCTAAGTGCTTGGAAAATCCCTTACATGACATTATCATTGGAAACATTGCCGGTTCTCGCCAAGCAACGAATCCGGACGATCAATGGAAGATTCCTTCAGGCAAAACGACTGCGACTTCGCCAGACCGGAAGGAATTGGTCGTCGAAAAGAACCTACCTTGGGCGGCTTCTTCCTTCGTCGAAGCTACAACTACAAGGGGAGACCCGAAAGTAGGTCTCAACTCTTTGCAGGTGTCAAAACCAACTTTCTGTATTGAACAGGAAAGGGACAAATCTCTACAGGGGTGTAGAGGAAAAGTCGGGAAGATAATGACTGGAGGGAAAACCTCAACGCAAACATTTTTTTTACGACAAGGGCCTCTTATATAGGACTTATCAGATCTGTCCGGGTAAATCCGTGCAGCAAGCTGTGGTACCGATGTGTCTGAGAGCCCAGGTGCTATCTCTGGCACACGAAAACCCAATGTCCGGATACCAAGGCATCAAAAAGACAACGGACCGAGTCCTCACATCTTTTTATTGGCCCGGAGTGCAAGAAGAAGTCCGCCTATACGTACGTTCATGTGATGTGTGCCAACGGACGTTTCCTAAAGGAAGACTTGGCAAAGCACCGTTGGGACGCATGCCACTAATAGACACGCCCTTCGAACGAACCGCCGTAGACATTATTGGCCCATTGTTTCCCGCTTCATCTAAAGGAAACAAGTATATATTGACGTTAGTGGATTTTTCCACCCGATACCCGGATGATGTGCCCCTACCTCCCATTGACTCTGCCACAGTGGCCGAAGGATTGATAGAAACGTTTTCACGGATTGGCTTCCCTCAAGAAATTCTATGTGACCAGGCATCGTGTTTCACGTCGAACATGATGAAAGAATTGAATTCATTGCTGGCAATGAAGCACTTGAGCTCTACTCCGTACCATCCTATGTGCAACGGAATGGCAGAGCGCTTTAATGGCACACTGAAGCAAATGCTGCGCAAGTTGTGCCAGGAACAGCCCAAGTCCTGGGATCGTTTTCTTGCACCACTTCTATTTGCCTACAGGGAAGTACCTCAAACAAGCCTGGGTTTTCCCCGTTTTAGTTGATACATGGAAGGCATGTGCGTGGACCCCTTACAGTTCTAAAAGAGATCTGGACTAAACAACACCTTAGTGACGAAATCAAGACGACATACTCATACGTTTTTGATCTCAGGCAACGGCTCAAACAAACCTTGGAACTTGGGCATCAAAACTTGCTGCGAGCACAAAAGAATCAAAAGAAATATTTTGACAGCGGCACCAAGCGCCTACAACTGAAAGTCGGAGATCGGGCATTGATACTACTCCCAACAGACAACAAGAAATTGCTTATGCAATGGAAGGGACCATACCCGGTAATCGAAAAAAAAGAATGATTATGATTACTGGGTGGATTTAGGCCACTGTTAGAAGCTCTTCCACATAAATATGTTGAAACGCTAGGAAGAATGCTCTATCTCACCTTGTCAAGCTTCAGCGTTTGTCGTCGTAGAAGCCGAGTGCGAAACACCTCTTCCGAGTTTTGAAATTGAACAGGGCAAAGGAATTGAGGCAATTAAAGTGTCTGATGAACTAGACAAGAGTCAAAGCTCCGAGCTGTATACTCTTTTAGAGACCTACAAAGATATTTTTCTGAGATTCCGGGGAAAACTAACCAGCTAGAATTTCGCTTAGAGTTAACCACCACCAAACCGATCAATACTCCACAATACCAGCTGCCGTTCGCCTTGAGAGAAGTTGTGGAGAAAGAAGTTAATGACATGCTGAAGTTAGGAGTTATACAACGCTCTCAGTCTCCTTACAACTCACCCTTGGTTCTTGTACGCAAACCTGACAAAAGTTACCGAGCGTGCATTGATTTTCGCCGTATCAACAACGTACTCGCTACTGATGCAGAGCCCATCCGGAGAATTGACGTAATGTTTGCGGAAGTTGGTACGAAGAAGCATTTTTCAAAGTTTGACCTGACGAAAGGCTGTTGGCAGGTGCCATTAGTGGAAAATTCAAGGGCCCAAACAGCTTTCTCCACTCAGTCCGGTCACTACCATTTTCTTTTTATGCCATTCGGGATCGAAACGGCATCCGCCATTTTCACTCGCCTGATGACGACCTTGCTTCAGGGCAGGAAAAACGTCGTGCATTATATTGACGGTGTACTTGTGGCAACCTCGACATGGTCAGAACATCTCGAAGCTCTACAGCAACTATTTCATCGAATACGAACGGCTTGTCTTACGATAAAACCACAAAAGTGTGAGATTGGAGCGCCGTCAATCACGTTTTTAGGCCATCGCTTGGGAGGCGGACAAGTACAACCGGTAGAGACCACAATCACCAAAATACTCAATGCGCCGAAGCCGCAGACAAAGAAGCAAGTGCGATCGTTTCTTGGCTTGGCAGGGTATTATCGTGACCTCATCCCGTGCTACGCCGATACAGCGCAGCCTCTGGTGCAAATGACGCGAAAATCGGCGGCAAACCAAGGGATTTGGACACGCGAAGACGCATTTTCCAGGTTTAAGCTCGCTCTCTCCTCACGACCCGTGGTAAAGGCACCAGATCTCGACAAAGAGTTTGTTCTCCGGACAGACGCATCCAACACAAGCTTAGGCGCACTTCTGTTGCAACTATACGATGGTATGCTTCACCCAGTCTCCTACGCTAGTCGGCAACTTCTCCCACGAGAGACACAGTACTCTGCGATTGAACGTGAGTGTCTGGCACTCGTATGGGCGATAGAAAAATTCCACATATTTTTGTATGGAACCTCTTTTGTCGTGCAGACAGACCATCAGCCACTGCAGTATCTTTCGCAGGCTAAACATTTAAATAGCAGGGTACTTCGTTGGAGCTTGGCCTTGCAGAAATATTCCTTCCGCGTAGAACACATCAAAGGATCTGCCAATGTTGGTGCCGACTACATGAGCCGTTGTGACAGTGCAGAGACCTCAATGTAAATGCATGTATTCTGATCAGAGAATGTATCCTCTGTGAACATTCGGGATATATTTGAACTCTGAACATTCTTGTTATTTATTTCCCGAGCATATATTTCCCAGCAGTTTTGTTCTTTCTTCTTAAAAAAAACTTTAAAGGGGGGCTTTTGTAATATACGCGCTACCCTGCACTTGTGGTGTTGTAGGACCGACGCAAGAGAAGCCAAACAGAGAAGCGAAACTGAGAAGAGAACAGAAAAGGAAGAAGAAAGCACGAGTTACGGGCGAAGGAGAGCGTGAGCTGCGGGGCTCAAAAGGCTGGCGGCAAGGAGGCGGTGCCGGTTCGGGAAGTGGCCACAGCGCGTCTGGAGACCGCGCCAGTAGGCAGCCCTGCTGTTCGAAGGAGCCAGACTGTTCCGGGGACGTTCACGGACAACGGACCAGACTGTCCCAGGGACGTTCACGGACGACTGACCGGACTGGCCCGGGAACGTTCACGAACAACGGTCAAACGGTGTTGACGTCACGGAGTGGACTGGCTGGTCAGGCGAGAGGACACAGCCTTGGCCCACGACCTGGGCTATGTTACGGCCTTAGTCCACGACCTGGGCTCCGTCGACTGTTGCTAACGCAGTTACGCACCCGGTCTCACCAACGTCTCCAGGAGAACGTAGCTCCCATCCACTCATCGACCGTGCAGGTCGCCACCACCAAGCTTGACGTGGCAGGCAGCGTCGGCAAGGGGCTATGCGACTCATCCTCCGCCTCACCCTCGGCAACCACCCCGTCTTCTGAGCCGACGCAACTGACCGGGCAGATCCGCGTGTTACTATCGCCGTGACTAATATATTTACCGCGTCATTGACGGGTGGAACATTTAACACTTATTTACTGTAAACCTTTCAACGCATATTTTCCATTTATTCTTCCATGTGTGTCATATATACAAGTGATAATGTGTTCTAAGTGTACAAACAGCTCTGTCTATTACTCGCACCAAGGTTGCCCTTGAGCACGCAACACTAAACCCGAACCTGTCCTCACAAACACCCATTTCCTCACTAAGATTCCTCACATGCAAAGAGAACGGTTTTCTCGATGCCGGTCGATTTTGGAAGAGTGTGGCAGTGGTCATGTCATTTATGGTTGAATAAGAGGAATATTCAATGTTCGCGTGTTCTCTAAGAAAATATGTAACTACTATATGAACGCTGCAGATGAAGTGACCACTGATTCGACTCTACGTAGAGGATCTGGATCGGACTTGTTCGGAAAGCACCGGTCGCGAGGCGGATGCCCAGATGCTGAACGAGGTCTAGCATTTTTAATGCACTTGGCCTTGCGGAATTATAAATTATACCTCCGTAATCAAGGCGTGAGCGGACAAGACTGTTGTACAAGTTGAGGAGGCATTTTCGGTCGCTACCCCATGTTTCGCGCGACAAAGTTTTTAAAAGGTTCATTGTCTTCAGACACTTTGCCTTCAAATATTTAAGATGGGGGATAAAGGTAAGCTTAGAGTCTAGAATTATTCCCAGGAATTTGTGTTCACTGCTCACGGATAATTCCTCTTGATTGATCGTGAGATTTGGCACTGGTGTCATGCCTCTTTTGTTTGAGAAAAGTGTGCATGTACTTTTCTTTGCGCCTATTTTGAATCTATTTACATCAGCCGATTTAGACAGTTTGTTTAATCCAAGCTGCACCTGTCGTTCGCAGATAGCAATGTTACATGATTAAAAAACCTATCTGTACATCATCGACATACACAGAATAAAACATGCTGCGTGGAACAACTGTATACAGGGAGTTCATTTTTATATCACCCTTGTGGCACGCCAGCCTCCTGGGTGAACGTTCTCTTACGCGAAATGTGCGGTTAGACAAGAAGCTTTCGACTGTGTTTAACATATTTCCACGTACCCCCATCTTAGAAAGATCTCGCAGAATCCCGAAGTGCCATGTCTTGCCGTACGCTTTCTCTAAATCTAGAAATACAGAAAGTAAAAACTGTTTATGAATAAACGCATCCGTGATGTTTGACTCAATGCGAACAAGGTGGTCTATTGTCGACCTACCTTCTCGGAAGCCACATTGGAAGAGGTCTAGTATTTTGTTATCTTCTAGAAAACAGATTAAGCGCCGGTTTATCATTTTTTCATACAGCTTGCACAGGTAGCTTGTTAGAGCTATTGGCCTGTAGCTGCTGGCTAAGGATGGGTCTTTGCCTTGTTTAAGTACCAGGAAGACTATGGCTTTTTCCATGACGACGGAATACAGCCAGCCGCCCACGTGCCATTAAAAAGAGACAGGAGTGTTGTCAGTGTTTCGGAGTGTAAGTACCTAATCATTTCGTACATGATACGATCGCCACCAGGCGCCGAGTTGTTGCAACGAGCGAGAGATGCTTTAAGTTCGGGTAAGCTGAATGGTCGAATGTAAGCCTCACTCGATGAACCTTTGCGATTAAGGGGCTGCCGCTCTTCACGTTCTTTGAACTTCAGGAAAGATTGTGTATAGTGCGATTCACTCGATACATATTCGAAGTGTTTGCCTAGACTATCCGCCTAGTCTTCCAGGCTATCACCTTGGCTACTTAATAAGGGTAGGGGTTGTGATTCCCGTCCTATTAATTCATTTACCTTATTCCAGACTTTCGTTTCATCGGTGTACGAAGTTATGCTGGAGATGTACTTTTCCCATCTCTCTCTCTCTCTCTCTCTTAGCACGTCTGCGCGTTCTCCTGCCCTGCGATTTTACTTGCTTAAAATTAATCAGGTTTTCAGCTGTTGGGGAGTTGCGAAGCAATGCCCAGGCTTTGTTTTGCTTTTTACGTGTTTTTTTGGCATTCCTCGTTCCACCAAGGCAGGCGACACTTATTAGCCAGTCCATTAGTTTGTTGTATGCACCTTCCTGCAGCGTCAGTGATAAAACCTGTTAAATACACCACAGCATCGTCTATGGTAAAAAAGGCAACATCATCCCGGCTTAAACAAGTTATTTTTCGGAAAAGTTCCCAGTTAGCTGAGTCAACCTTCCATCGGGGAACGTGTGGCGAGCATTTATCTTGTTCTGTTAAGCCTAGCATAATTGGGAAGTGGTCGCTCCCAAAGGGGCTCTTGAGAACGGACAACTCCAGGTATGGCATTAGTGTACTCGATGCTATACTTAAGTCAATGGATGAGTATGTGTTATGTGTAACGCTTAAATACGTTGGCTCTTTCTCGTTAAGTAATGATGTGCCTGAAGAAAAGAAAAAATTTTCAATTAGGCGACCTCTCGCATCGCAACGCGAAGTGTTATGTGCGTTTAAATCTCCGACAACTATCTATGGCTCCGGAAGCTCATTTACGTAGTTTTGAAATTCGGTTTTATGTAGTTGATAATTGGGAGGGGTGTATATAGAGCTGATAGTGACCAGCTTGTCAAACAACACCCCTCGGACAGCAACTGCCTCTAGGGGCGTACGAAGTTTTAATTCCCGGCAGGCAATACCTCTGTCGACTACAATAGCCACACCACCGGAAGATACGACTGTGTCATCGCGGTCTTTACGAAAAATGGCGTATTGTCAGAGAAAGTTGTATTGTGTAGATTTAAGGTGTGTCTCTTGAACACACAGCTCTTAGGATTAAACCTGTGTAGGATTTCTTTGACGTCATCGAGGTTGTGTAGGAGTCCTCTAACGTTCCATTGTATTATTTGTGCATTGATGTTGAAATTGTTTTTGTGCTGTGCATTTAAAAGAGACTAACTTACCTTACAGAGCCCTTGTCGGGCCCTGTGATGCGGGCTTTCTTTGAGTGATGGCGAGGTTCTCACCACTCCTTAAGCGCTCGCGGCACCGTCTGGCCGGTTGTTGTGCCAATCGCCTCTTGCGAGACGCTGGATACGCGCTCTTGCGAGCGGTTAGTTTGACGAGGAGGCCTCGTCTCGAGGGACGAGGCCCTTGAGGCCACCAGCCCGGAGGTCGACGGCCCCTTCTTGTGAGTTGGCGGAGCAGCGCTAGCTGCAGCCGCCGAGGGGGCGGATGCCGTTACTGAAGGCTCACTGCGTGTGGGCCGGACAGCCGCCGGAAGCCGTTGTGTCGCTGCCCCCTGACGCGCCACTTCGGCAAAGGTGTTCTTGGGCAGGTAGCATATCCGCCTGCGTGCCTCCTTGAACGTTAGATTTTCCTTTACTTTAATTGTTACAATTTGCTATTCTTTTTTCCAGGATGGGCACGACGGCGATTATGCGGCGTGCTCCCCATCACAGTTCCCACAATGCAGCGAGTTTTCACAAGACCCGGATGAGTGTTTATGAGCACTGCATTTCGCACACGTTTGGCGGCCTCGGCAGTTCTGAGAGCTGGGGCCGAATCGCTGGCATTTAGAGCATCTTAGAGGATTTGGCACGTATGCCCCGACACGAAGTTTGATGTATCCGGCCTCGATGGACTCGGGCAGGACACTTGAGACGAAAGTGAGCCCCAGGTGCTTAGTCTTCATTTCTTTGCCGTCGCGGCTCATCTTAATTCTTTTAACGTTTATCACATTCTGCTCACTGAAGAGTTTAGCCTGGGTTAGCTCCATAAAATCATCATCTGAGACAACGTCATGGGTGGTGTTCATAGTATGGTGTGGGGTAAGTCTTACTGGGACGTCCCTAAATGACACTAATTTCGGCAATTTGTCATATTGTATTTGATCGCGGAGCTCCAGAAGCTCATCACCACTTGCCATTTCCGATGCTTTGTAGCCTGGGCCATGAACTTCAGTTAGAGATTTCGAGACAAGGAAGGGTGACATCATTTTCACTGTCTTTTCAGGATTATTAGAGTGGATGACGTGAAACCATGGAAAGTTGTGTGTTCTGTTGTCAAAAAATTGAAATACGTCTTCGGTGCGCCTTTGTTTCTGAGGGCAATCCGGGAGTTTAGGGAAGGCGCTGTCCCTGAGTACAGCTGAGATTTTCGGCAGCGATGCCAACCACCCACCAACGAGCCCAACGCGGGGACGTGACAGGAGTTTCTGTAATAGAAATCCTGCCAACGCCAGTTGTACATCACCGCTATAACCAAATACAGCATAACCAAGACTGGCTAGCCACACAAGGTTAATCCTTGCCCCCCAGAAATTTGGAAGTGAGGGAAGATAATAGAAGACAGGAAAGAAGAAACAGTGAAAGAGAAAGAAAAAGATTGAAGAGGGGGACAGGAAAAGGCGACTGCCGATTTCCTCCAGGTGGGTCAGTCTGGAGGTGCCGTCTATGGGAAGCAGAGGCCGAAGAGGTGTGTTGCCTCCGCCGGGGGGCCTTAAAGGTCCAAACACCCGGAATTGGCTCAACCCCCAGGATCCCCCTTTCCACAGACACGGCTAAGCCGCGCACGGCGACACGCAGGTGGGTCCAACCCTCATGTGCTCGGGTCCGTGGTGCCGCAGCACACCAAACGCCTGCGTGCGGGGCCAAAGAAAGAAGGAAGGTAAGAAAGAAATCAAGTGTGGCTCACACCCGTGTTGGGTATGTGGGTATGAGCCGTCGAGAGCAGGAACGGGAGAGATCTCACAGGATCCTGACGCTGCTGTGAAGTGTGCCGCGGCTATGAAAGCTGTGGCTCATACGCTAGTCTATGACGATGGAGCGGACATGGCGCAGCAAATGCACTGCTTGGCTATCGCGCCGGGGGAAATCAAGACTCTGGTGTTCGTTCTCTTTGACGAACGTGCCGAAGACGCTCAATATAATCAATAATGATAATATTGTCACGTAGTAGTGACGCTGAAGTAAACAGTCGTAGAACTGTGTATGACGAAGCTGGTTGTTTATTGGGCGAACCTGTGCCCACAAAAGCAAGCTACACTCAAAGCACAACGTTAGCGGCGAACACAGTCAACGATCGACGAAAAACTGATCAGCGGCGAAACGCGTCGGCTTTTATACCTGAGTCATCGAAGGTTCCAGAATAATCCCTGGTACGCGCGTGTCTTCCAGAAAGTTCTAGACAATTTGCGTCGCTCATACAATCAGATAACATAAGCGTCGGAGGAAAACAGGCAACAGAAAGAAGCATCGATAACGTTCTAGAAACTTCCGATACAGGCGCGTCCTGCGCCGAGCGATAACGTTTAACATTTGTTAGCCAGTGGAAAGCGGCCATTGGAGAAAGATAAACATGTATACGTGTCAATACCCTCCCCTTAAAAAGCATCGTCCGAATGCTACAAACAAACGCGAAAGCGAAAACAAAACGACGTGTAATAAAGAAAGAAAATAACAAAGTAAGAAAGTACCTATAAGCTCGTCCGCGGGCGTAGAAAGGCTTAAGACGCCCCACGTGGATGACTTCAGGACGTGCGCGGCGTCGCTGGGATTGCGAAATGCCGTCTGGCACGACTTCATAGTCCAGTGCGTCAATACGTCGGATGATCTTATAGGCTCCGAAATAGCGACGTAACAGTTTCTCGCTAAGTCCTCGTCGGCGTATCGGAGTCCAGACCCAAACACGGTCGCCGGGCTGGTACTCAACGTAGCGTCGTCGAAGATTGTAGTGTCGGCTGTCGGTCCTCTGCTGGTTCTTGATGCGCAAGCGGGCGAGCTGTCGACCTTCTTCGGCACGCTGCAAATAGGTGGCAATGTGGAGATTTTCTTCGTCGGTGACGTCCGGTAGCATGGCGTCAAGCGTCGTTGCCGGGTTCCTTCCGTAGACCAGGTTGAACGGCACCATGTGCGTCGTTTCTTGCACGGCCGTGTTGTATGCGAAGGTCACGTATGGAAGGATGGCATCGCACGTCTTGTGTTCGACGTCGACGTACATTGCCAGCATGTCGGCGATGGTCTTATTTAGGCGCTCGGTGAGGCCATTCGTCTGCGGGTGGTAGGCGGTGGTACGGCGATGGCTTGTCTGGCTGTATCGCAGGATGCTTTGAGTTAGTTCTGCCGTAAAGGCCGTGCCTCTGTCAGTGATGAGGACTTCTGGGGCACCGTGACGTAGGAGGATGTTCTCAACAAAGAATCAGGCTACCTCAGCGGCACTGCCTTTGGGCAAGGCTTCTGTTTCGGAGTAGCGGGTGAGGTAGTCCGTAGCTACGACGATCAATTACTTCCCGGACGTCGACGTCAGAAAAAGCCCCAGTAAGTCCATCCCGATCTGCTGAAACAGTCGGCGAGGTGGCTCGATCGGCTGTAGAAGTCCGGCTGGCCTTGTCGGCGGTGTTTTGCGTCGCTGACAGTCGCGGCATGTCCTTACGTAATGGGCGACGTCGGCAGAGAGGCGAGGCCTGTAGTATTTTTCTTGTATCCTCGCGAGCGTGCGGGAAAAACCGAGGTGTCCAGCCGTTGGGTCGTCACGGACAGCTTGCAGAACCTCTGGACGCAATGGTGAGGGTACCACGAGGAGGTAGTTTGCTTGGAGAGGCGAGAAGTTCTTCTTTAGGAGAATGTCGTTTTGCAAGAAAAACGACGCCAGTCCTCGCCTGAACACCTTCGGCACAATGACGGTCTTGCCTTCCAGGTAGTCTACAAGGCTCCTTAGTTCCGGGTCGGCTCGCTGTTGTTCGGCGAATTCGTTGGCACTGATCGGTCCCAAGAAAGTGTCGTCATCCTGGTCGTCCTGTGGCGGCGGTTCGACGGGGGCGCGAGACAAGCAGTCGGCGTCAGAGTGCTTTCGCCTGGACTTGTAAACGACGGTGATGTCGAATGCTTGAAGTCTGAGACTCCATCGTGCGAGGCGACCTGAAGGATCCTTCAAGTTAGCTAGCCAACACAAGGCGTGGTGGTCGCTCACAAATTTAAAGGGCCTGCCCTAGAGGTAGGGGCGAAACTTTGATGTAGCCCAGATGATGGCGAGGCACACCTTTTCTGTTGTGGAATAATTTGCTTCCGCCTTCGATAGCGACCGGCTAGCGTAACTTACAACCCTTTCTAGTCCGTCAGTCCTCTGCACAAGCACGGCGCCGAGTCCTACGCTGCTTGCGTCGGTGTGGACTTCGGTATCGGCGTTTTCGTCGAAATGCCCAAGTATTGGCGGCGATTGCAGGAGTCGCTTCAGTTCTTCAAATGCTTCGACTTGCGGCGTCTCCCACTTGAACTCGACGTCGGCCTACGTGAGATACGTCAGTGGCTCAGCGATCCGTGAAAAATTCTTGACGAAGCGCCTGTAATAGGCGCACAGTGCAAGAAATCTACGCCCTGCCTTCTTGTCAGCGGGCGGAGGAAAGTTGGAGATAGCCGCAGTTTTCTGAAGGTCGGGGCACACTGCAGACTCGTTTATGACGTGGCCCAAGAACAAGAGCTCCTCGTATGCGAAGCGGCACTTTTCTGGCTTCAACTCGAGTCTGGAGGTCTTGATTGCTTGAAGAACTGTTTCAAGGCGCCGGAGGTGTTCCTCGAAGCTTGAGGCAAACACAACGACGTCGTCCAAATAGACGAGGCAAGTCTGCCACTTCAAGCCTGCCAGTACTGTATCCATGACGCGTTGGAAAGTCGCAGGTGCCGAGCAAAGACCAAACGGCATGACCTTGAAATCGATCAGTCCGTCTGGTGTTATAAATGCAGTCTTCTCCCGGTCCATCTCGTCGACTTCGATTTGCCAGTAGCCGGTTTTGAGGTCCATCGACGAAAAATAGTTTGCGTTGTAGAGTCGATCCAAGGCGTCGTAAATCCGTGGGAGGGGGTATACGTCCTTCTTCGTGATCTTGTTGAGGCGACGATAATGGACGCAGAAACGTAGGGTTCCATCCTTCTTCTTCACTAACACCATGGGGGACGCCCACGGACTCTTGGACGGCTGGATGATGTCGTCGCGTAGCATTTCGTCGACTTGTTGCCTTATGGCCTCGCGTTCGCGCGCCGAAACTGGGTACGGGCTCTGACGGATTGGACGGACATATTCGTCGGTTATAATGCGGTGCTTGGTGACGGGTCTGTCGAACTTTCGACGACGACGAGAAGCAGTCCTTGTATTGCAGGAGCAGAGCTTTTAGCTGTTCTTTCTTATGCCTGGGAAGGTTCTGGTTGATACTATAGTCGTTCAGATGGTTCAGATACTATAGTCATCGTTGCAGGTGCACTGGAATCCGTGAAGGCGAAAGCACAGCTGGCTTGTACTATTTCGTCGATGGAGGCAACCGTGGTGCCTTTGTTGATGTGCTTGTATTCGGGGCACAAGTTCGTGAGCATCACCCTTGCTTTCCCTGCACGTAGCTCAGCTATGCCTCTAGCGACGCAAATTTCACGGTCGAGCAGTAAGTGATGATCGCCCTCGATGACGCCATCCATGTCTGCAAGCACTTCGGTACCGACGGAAATCATTACGCTGGAGCGAGGTGGAACGGTGACTTGTTCTTCAAGCACATTCAAGGCATGGTAACTTATGCTTGTATCCGGTTTTATCACGTTGTGTGTTGAAAGCGTTATCGACTTGGACCTTTAGTCGATGACTGCACCGTGTTGATTTACAAAGTCCATGCCTTGGATGACATCCCTGGAGCAGTGCTGCAGGATTACGAAGTTCGCCGGGTAAGTGCGGTTGTTTACCGTGACTCGCGCTGTGCAGATTCGAGTCGGCGTTATTAGGTGGCCTCCCGCCGTCCGGATATCGGGTCCTTGCCAGGCTGTTTTCACCTTCTTCAACTTGGCGGCGAACGCGCCACTGAAGACGGAATAGTCGGCGCCTGTGTCGACGAGAGCGGTCACGTTATGACCATCGATGAGCACGTCTAGATCCGTAGACCGGCGTCTGGCGTTGCGGTTAATTCGTGGCGTCGGATAACGGCTGCGTCGGCTTGCTCTGCTGCTGCTACGTCGCGTCGGAAGGTCTTCTTTCTGCGGCGAAGTGCTGTCAAGGCTGTTACTAGGTGGCATGCTGATGTCTCGTCGTGATGATTCACGAATCGTCGTCGTCGTCGGCGGCGGAGGATCTTCGGCATTGCGTCGTACAGCAACCGCACCTCCATCGGTTGCTGCCTTTAGTTTCCCGGGTAAGGGCTCGGAGATCGGTCCCGGTTGGGACCGGTGTACTGACGGCGATGCGGCCAGATGTAGCGGCCTGGTGACGGCGAGCGTGAGGGTCGTCGTGGTTGCCACTGGGCTCAGGCGAGGTAGTCGGCGATGTCACGTGGTCGCTCGCCAAGCTGTGGACGCGGCGAGTTGACGGCGAACCCTCGTAGGCCCATCTCGCGGTATGGGCATCGGCGGTAGACATGGCCGGCTTCCCCGCAGTGATAGCAGAGCCGGCGGTGGTCGGGGGCGCGCCAAATGTCCGTATTCCTCTGGTAGC
Organism: Dermacentor silvarum; assembly: GCF_013339745.2. NCBI lineage: Eukaryota > Metazoa > Arthropoda > Arachnida > Ixodida > Ixodidae > Dermacentor > Dermacentor silvarum. The sequence continues at coordinate 80,832,516 of NC_051162.1, read as the reverse complement.
TGCGCTGGGCGACGGGCGGGCGTGCTGGCGGCGGCGGCGGTGGACGACGGAACTGCGGCGTTACGGGGCCCTGGCGCGAGCGCGGAGGGGGGCCTTGACGACGGGCGACTGCGGCGTAGGTCATCGCTTGCGGCTGTGGTTGAGGCGATGCCGGAACTTCTGGCACTTCCAGTGACCACTGAATCTCTTCCTTAACTATGTCAGCGATCGTAGTCACCTGAGGCTGCGACCTTGGGAATAGTTTCTGCAGCTCTTCCCGTACAACTGCTCTGATCGTTTCGCGCAGGTCGTCGGCGCCTAACGCTTGAGCTTCGGCGTAGTTTGTCAGCGCACGGCGGTTGTATTGCCTGGCTCGCATTTCAAGCGTCTTCTCGATCGTTGTGGCCTCCGCAACAAATTCTGCCACAGTCTTGGGCGGGTTGCGCATCAATCCGGTGAATAGATGCTGTTTGACGCCCCGAAATCAAGAACCGAACTTTCTTTTCCTCAGACATATCGGGGTCGGCGTGGCGGAAGAGGCGAGTCATCTCCTCCGTGAAGATCGAGATGTTCTCGTTCGGCAATTGCACTCTGGTTTCTAATAAAACTTCAGCCCTTTCCTTTCGCACGACATTCGTGAAGGTCCTCGCGACGTTCTCACGAAATAGGTCCCACGTCACCAGGGTGTGGTCTCTCTGTTCTCAAACCAGGTCCGAGCAACGTCATCCAATGAAAAATAAACATGGCGCAGCTTGTCGTCGTCGCTCCATTTGTTGAACGTCGCGGTCTTCTCATATGTCTCCAGCCAGGTTTCAGGGTCTTCAGCCGATGATCCACGAAAGGTCGGTGGCTCCCGGGGCTGCTGCAGCAGGATGGGGGACGCTGGTGCTGCCATTCTGGTCGTTGACTTGGCCTTGATTGCAGTGGTCTTTTCGGGAAGAAGTGCGTACTCCGGCAGAAGTCCTTGCTGCCTACGGCTAGCTCGCTGATCCTTGGCGATGTTGGCGTTGTCCTCTGGCTTGGGGCTTGGATCGCGACTTTGCGGGGGCGTTCGGTGCATGAACGAACTAGCACCTCCACCAGATGTCACGCAGTAGTGATGCTGAAGTAAACAGTCGTAAAACTGTGTATGACGAAACTGGTTGTTTATTGGGCGAACCTGTGCCCACAAAAGCAAGCTACACTCAAAGCACAACGAAAGCGGCGAACACAGTCGGCGATCGTCGAAAATCTGATCAGTGGCGAAACACGTCGGCTTTTATACCTGAGTCATCGAAGGTTCCAGAATAAACCCTGGTACGCGCGTGTCTTCCAGAAAGTTCTAGACAATTCGCGTCGCTCATACAATCAGATAACATAAGCGTCGGTGAAAACAGGCAACGGAAAGAAGCACCGATAACGTTCTAGAAACTTCCGATACAGGCGCGTCTGGCGCCGAGCGATAACGTTTACCATTTGTTAGGCAGTGGAAAGCGGCCATCGGCGAAAGATGAACATGTATACATGTCAATATACAAACTCACGATAGAAATATTCACTACAGCAGACCCACCATCGTCACAGTTTCGCTTGCTTCCATCTTCACAGTAGTGGAAGGGCTCAGAAGTTTTTTTTTTTGCATGACAGTGACCTAAGCCTCGCCTTACAGTGGTCCAATATAAAATCATACACGTATGATACATTGCGCATATAGAGTGATGCTTGTTATTGTCAAGCTATTTTCAAACTGCAAAATAATGCAATCAGGCTAAGCACTTCGTCTGCATCCCATATTGTTGCATAAAATAAGAACTAAGCTGGTCTTTTAAAAAATTCCCCTACAATCACACCGTCCAATAGTTATATTCTTCCGCACATTTGGCTCTTGCAGCCCAATTTCATTTGTAGTCTCTGATAAACACCTCCGCATTTAGTAAACACTGATAGTGGCTTAGCTTGAAACGGCTCTTATTTGGGGTCTCCAGTAAGAGCCGGGAGCCAGAAATCGCATTCTGTTGATTGCGTCTGCTCATATGGTGCGCATAAGGAGGGCGGCATCATTGCTGTCGCAAAATTTTCTGCGCCTTGGTGCATCGAAAAAGGAAGGCATGTTTATGATCGATCATAATACCGCCGATCTTTCACAAGCAAGAGCAACGATGTCACAAAAAAGTGACATCGCAAGTTCATCATGGCAGAGAGCAGTAGCTTTAGTAGTGCGAGACAAGTTGAAGTTTCTATAGGTGAAGTACACTTGTGTATTGAGTAACTTTTCTATGGCAACCGAATATCATAAACAGCATGCTCGTGTCTCGTTAAAGGTATTCTCAATATATATAAAAAATTCTGAGCCCTTCAACTTCCGTGAACGTGGAACCCAGAGAAGCTGCTACTATGGTGGGTCTGCTGTAATGAATATTGCTATAGTGAATTTACATATCATAATTATTGATGATGTTGAACGTCTTCTGCTTGTTCGTCAAAGAGCAATGACGCCGGCGTCTTGTCTTCGCCCGGCACAATGGCCAAGTAGTGCGTTTGCTGCGCCAATTCCGCCCCATCGTCATAGACTAGCATATCAGCCACAGCGTTCATAGGCGTTGCATACTGCACGGCAGCGTCAGGATCCTGTGAGATCTCTCCCACTACTGCTCTCGGCGACTCATACCCAGATATCCAACGCAGGTATGAGCCCCATGTTTCTTACCTTCCTTCTTTTATTCCTTATCTCTCTTTATTTCCTTCCTTCCTTCTTTTTTATTTCTGTCTCATCCCGGGCTCACACACGCATATCCCTGGCTCATACCTGCACATCCAATGCGGGTATGCACCACGCTTGATTTTATTACTGCTAATCGTGACGTAACCCACAAGCATGTCATCTTATTGATGTCATGACTTAGTCCTCGATTTTGACACCTGTGCTAAGGCACAACTGGCGGGAAACTGCCACATACATGGAGCCAAAATTGTAGCACACGCCGGTCGGTCTACGGACGCGATCTCCTGGAACCTAGCCTTTAACAGCTTCGCTGTAAAACAGTTTTTTTTTTTCTTTTCACTGGGACGGCGCTGCAATCGCCGACATGAGTGGATGTGCTCCCGTCGGCGCCGTCTTTCTCAACCGATTTTGCAGTGTTTTTCACCGAACACCACCGAAATTCCTGCGCCACCTAGTCCGCCAAGTCGCCACGAACCTGTGGACACCACTTTTAAGGTGGGAACCGCTTTTTCATCAACTTTACGAGGACGTTTCTACCCGTGCCACGCTACCGCCGCGCTAAGCCTAGGAGGGCTCCCGTGCTGTGTGCTCACGCGCTCATGCGCTAGGCCGGCACGCTGCTCCGGCCAGCCTCGCAGCTTCAAATCAGGAGACGCCCGAGACTCACCGATGGATAATATGGAAATACAAGTCGAGGGGGAGGCCATACCTCCCAAAAATGTAACTAAAGACAACGGCTGGAAGACTGCCAGATACCGGAGGGAGCCTGGCACGTCTACGCCCAAGAACGCGAAAGTAGACGTACACCCACCACATGGCGGTGGAGCCGCGAAGAGGACGTGGTTAAGGGCTCACCAGAGCGGGGTCTCGGGGCACTCTACACCCAAACATAACAACACTAGCTACAATAACATTAGCGAATTAGAAAACGAAGCCATCGCTGAACTGAGGCGCCAAAACGCTACATTTAGACACCTCGTCCAGCAGTTAACTAAGGAGGTACAAAACCTAAAAAAGAGCACAGGCAACCCAGGAACATCAAACAACGAATCCTGCGAGCCAGTAAGATGCCGCATCTACCCAAGGCAGACACCAAGATCGTCGTCCGACCCAGGGGTGGTCTCAACTTAGCCAAGGTAGGGGGCCCGGCGGTCACGGCCGCCATTTTCCACGCCACGTGTATAACCAGAGAGGAACGAGCGGTAGACACCATATGCACGAACAACCATCAAAATATCATCGTCATCAGCACTCCGAACGAGGCGAACATCGACAAGTACCTACAAATGAGACAACTACGCATCAACGACCAACTCCACGAAGTCAGCGTCTACGAAACGACCCCAAACCTCTGGATCAAATGAGTCAGCAGAGGCATACCCCTAGAAGATGATCGCCAAACGATAGACGAAAAGATCGTTAACTCGAGAACCCCACGGCCCCGGCCACCAAGCGAATCGGCAAATCGACCACTATTATCATCGCCTTCGACGGCCTCAAAGTTCCCACCCTGGTGCGCTATGGAGAAACCCTCCTCAGATGCACCCTATACAGGAAACAAATCGACGTATGCCACCAATGCGGCAGACTGGGCCGCCGAATGGACGTCTGCCCCAACCCCCAAAACAAGGTATGCCGAGGCTGCGGCGCCCGAAACCCAAACCAAGAACACCAGTGCACTCCCCTCTGCGACCTATGTGGGGAAGCGCACCCCATGGCAGACAAGACTTGCAAAGGAAGATTCAAGACGCCCTACATCGTGAAAAGAAGATGGGAACGACGGTTGCAAGCCGAAGAGCAGGGAGCCATGGAGGCCGCCGCCACCGTGCCCACCGGGCGATCGCGGAGTCGCTCCCGATCCCGAGGCCGGTCCAAGTTCCCAGGGCCGCTCCAGATCCAGGGGCCACTCCGGATCCAGGGGCCGCTCCACATCCAGGGGGAGGAACGGCAGCTGCACCCCCAGAAAGCGAAGGGGGAACTCCAGGTCCAGGTCCGGGCCGGCCAACGCTACCAAAAAGGTGAGCTGGGCGGACGTGGTTAAGGGCTCCCCAAAGCGGGGGGTCTCGGGGCACTCTACACGCAAACATAACAACACTAGCTACAATAACATTAGCGAATTAGAAAACGAAGCCATCGCGGAACTGAGGCGCGAAAACGCTACACTTAGACACCTCGTCCAGCAGCTAACTAAGGAGGTCCAAGACCTCAAAAAAGAGCACAGGCAACCGCTAGAGAGGCCGGTCAACGCGCCTGTCGCCGAACTACCCGAAGTCGACCACCAACCGGCCGCGAAGAAACGGGCAGTACAGCCACAGCAGGAAAGCAGCAGGGTGGCACACGCCCGCTCGGAAATCAGACATGTTCACCGAAATACAGAAGACAGTCAGCAGTATCCTGATGGCCGTCGCCGGCCTCACCGACAGAGTCATTCGCATCGAAGTAGTAGTAGGGCTCACACCACCACCACAGGGACAACTGGGCCCGCACTCGAATTCAGACATATTCATGGACGAGCTCCCCCAAACTAACAAAGCCGGATCGGCCAGGCCAAATCACAGACACAACATGGATCCAAACCGTAAAGAATTCATAGTCTGGCAGTGGAACTGCCGAGGGCTTGGTAAAAAAAATCACAGCATATCCACGGGGTGAATGATGATGAGTGGGCGAAGCTCCGGAGGGAATCATCGGATCTCCCGCTTAAGGGGTTGCTAGCACAAACGCGTTAGAAACGTGCAGTACTCTCTAGTAAGGGGGGCGGCCACAGCGTCTTACGCAGCCATTTACACATGCCGGAACGTGCACCGCGTTTGCCGACGCCATCACATGACTGCTGAGAGAGTATACCCCCCGTATTCATAAACGCACCTCGACTTGAACTTGACTTGCCACCGCCTTGGGCAGCGCGTTCGAAACGCGTTGAAGGTAAGGCGGAGAGGCCAGAGCGTCTTACACCAGTTTCTTACACGGGCCGTAACGCGCTAGCACAAACGCGTTAGAAACGCGCTAGAAACGCGGCCTTTCGTTAATGTTGGGTATTTATTGCCATCGTGGTGCGTTGTCTATGTGCGCTTTGTGGCGTAGTGGGCTAACGCCGCGCGCTCGGAAGCGAGGGGTCCCTGGTTCGATTCCGCGCTACGGACACAACTTCGGAATTTTTTTTCTCATTTTTCTCAGACTGCTTACACACTACTACTACGACGACGGGGACGGAACGGGTGCCGCTATAAGGAGCTTCGCTCCTAAAAAAGGCTGTCTTCCAACAACGCGTCAGAACCACACAACCCAAACCAGACGTAATCCTACTTCAGGAAACGGTGGGGTCACAGGCTTCGCTCCCGGGATACCGCGACGTGCCGCCCTCGGCACCGATGGACAGGGGGGTAACGATCCTGGTCAGAAAAGGCCTCGTCGCCGTACGACACAATATACGGGGAGTCAACCTGGATCACCTGTTCATAGAAATCATCCCACAAAGGCATCGCAAAGACCACATATTCATCCTTAACTTATATAGCAACCCGTCAAAAACGAGAGAGAGATTCTTGCTACTGTTCAAGAAAGCCGCCACCCTCGCGGACCCACACCTGCTCCTGTTAGGCAGAGACTTCAACGCCCCGCACCCGGCGTGGGGCTATGGCCACGCCACGGTCAAGGGCAAGCACCTCTGGCAAGACTCACAAGACCTAGGCCTCACAATCATCACGGACCCTAGCACTCCCACAAAGGTGGGCAACTCGGTATCCCAAGACACCACACCGGACCTCACCATGGTCAAAAACATCGAGAACGCAGAGTGGCAAAATACGACAACCGACTTGGGCAGCGACCACATGACTTATAGAAATCAAAATCCCGACCCTCGGGGGGACCTCCCCACTGGCCAGAAGCTTCGTACGCACAGACTGGGACAAGTTCCGCAGACAGAGAGACGCGGCCCAAAACGACGAGCGGATCACCGGCAACAACTCATGGACCGCAGAACTGATCAATGACGCCGTAAGAGCCACACAGACCATCACCACCGAGATCCCAACCGAGAAGATGGACAGCCGCCTAGCCCACCTCATCGAGGCAAAAACTTCCATCCTAAACCGGTAGAAAGGCCAGCGACTCAACCGCAAGCTAAGGAAAAAAGTCGCCGATCTGAACCGAGAGATCGAAGAGCACTGTTAAACGCTAAGCGGGCAACAATGGGACGAGGTCTGCAACGCCGCGGACGGCCAACTACACAAGGGCCATACGTGGAAGCTCCTCAAGCACCTCCTAGATGAAACCAAGAGTAAATCCAACCAACGAGACAACCTGCGCAGGCTCCTCTACACGGAAATAAACGCAACGGACCGAAACAGCGTCACCCAAAAACTGAGAAACAAATAGCTACCTCAAAAATTCACAGTACCGCAACGGGACTATCGGTATGAGACGAACCCCGCCCTAGAGGAACCCTTCAGCATGGCCGAAATCAGAAGAGCGCTGCACGGACTCAACGGCAAATCCGCGCCAGGGCCAGACAGACTCACAAATAAATCCTCAAGAAACCTAGATGACAAGTCCATCGACAAGCTAACCGAGTTCATCAACGGTTGCTGGTAAGAAGGAAATATCCCACTCCAATGGAAGACATCCAAGGTCATCATCATTCCCAAACCCCGAAAGCCCCCGAGCCTCGAAAACCTAAGACCGATCTCGCTGACGTCTTGCGCTGGGAAGGTCATGGAACACGCCTTCCTCAACAGCATAAACACACACCTCGAGGAGACACACGCATATCCACACACCATGATTAGTTTCCGTGCTCACCTCTCTACACGGGACGCCTTGCTACAGCTCAAGGAACAGATCCTAGACGACCGAACCCGAGCACCAAGGCGATCCTCGGCCTCGATCTAGAAAAAGCGTTCGACAACGTGGCGAACTCCGCCATCCTAGACTAAATCTCAAACCTGAACTTGGGCATCCGAGCATACAACGACATCAGGGACTTCTTCACGGACCGAAAAGCCACGCTCATTGCCGGGGACATGGAAACGGAAGAACTGAACATGGGCAGTGAGGGAACACCTCAGGGCTCGGTCATATTCCCCTGTTCTTCAACCTCGTGATGCTCGACCTCCCGCGGAAGCTACAAGAATCGCATAGCGTCTACCATACCATCTACGCTGATGCCATCACGATCTGGACTAGTAACGGAAGCGACGGCCAAATAGAGATCAAACTCCAAGAATCCATCCGCAAAGTAGAACAGTTCCTCGCGGGGACGGGCCTACGATTATCCCCCGGAAAGTCGCAACTCCGGCTATACCGTCCCACCCTCAAGGGCAGACCGCCCAAGGGATACGGCGGACCAACACAACACGAAGAAATCAAAATCCACACACAGGAAGGGATCGAAATCACAAAGGTACGCAAGATCAAGGTCCTAGGTATGCTCATCGAAACGAACGGAGTTAATGGCGAGACTGTCAACAAACTAAGGACCATGGTCAGCAACGCCATGCGCCTAATCCGGCGGATCACAAACAGAAGAAATGGCATGACAGAGGAAAGCGCCATCAGGCTCATCCACGGTTTCGCCATCAGCCATATTGCCGGCGTCGCGACCTTTCACAACTGGTTAACTAGCGAAAGAAAAAAGATTAACGTGCTCATCCGAAGGACGTTTAAGCTTGCCATCGGCGTCCCGGACTCCGCCAGTACGGAACTCCTCCTCGAGCTAGGACTGCACAACCCGCTCGAGGAGATCGCCGAAGCATAAAGCATATCTCAGCTCGAAAGACTAACAGAGACCGACACGGGGCGATACATCCTGGATCGACTGGGCATCACGTACCACAAACAACACGGACACAAAGCGCAAATACCCAAGGGAATCCGAGAAACCACACACGTTGCAGCCACCCTCGGAACGTCCACCCTGACTTCAACAAAGGTCGCAGACTAGCAAGAGCCAAAACCCTCCTCCGATCGTACGGAAGGGAAACCGACGCGCGCTTCGTTGACGCCGCGGAACACCTTGATGGCAGACGCTTCACTGTAGCAGTAATAGACGCCAACTGCAAAACTGACAACGCGTGTAGCGTCGAAACCCAACATGCAGATGAAGCCGAAGAGGTAGGCCCTCTCGAATCCGGATTGCAACACCGTCCTGAGCGACTCCCAGGCTGGCGGTGCGAAACTTTGCCAAAGGGTGCATTTCCCCTAAAGCCGTCAACATTCTTAAGAGAATACGCACCCCCAACGGCCACCTGAGTCGTATCGTATGGTTCCCCACCCACGTCAACACGGGTGACCAGGCACCCCCGAACTTCAACGAGGTAGCCCACCGCAGAGCGCGACAGCTCACGGACCGCGCCCGGCCGGCCTCTCGGGAAGACCTCCGAACCTAACGAGACGGACTGACCACATACAACGCGATTACAAAGATGTACCAACAAGCCAGAAGAGCATTCCCACCAGCACACAAAGACCCAAACAGGGTACAAGCAGTGGCCCGACGTCAACTGCAAACAAAAACCTTCCCGAACCCATTTCACTTCAAGCAGGTATTCCCCGAAGTACACAAAGAAGACACGTGCAAGATATGCAAACAGGAAACAGCTACACTCAAACACATGCTATGGGAATGTAACGCCCAACACAAAAAGAATTAAGCTCCGAGACCCTATCGCTGAGGTGGGCCGCCGCTCTGCGCAGCTCCGACCTCGGCGACCAATTTTGGGCTGTCCAGCAGGCCCGCGATGCGGCGCTGAAACAAGATCTCGACGTCCTGTCGTGGGAGACCTGAGCCCGGGTCGTCAAAACTGCAGGACAATTCAATAAAGTTATTACCATCCATCCATTCTTTTAACTGGGCTGAGTGATGCTGACGAAGTAATATTTGTATTTGCATGTGTAGCATTTCGAAATAGGTTCGTTCTCTTTGTTCAGTAACTCTTTCAATTTTGTTGAGGAACCTGAAGTCTACGTTTGCAACCTTGAATAGGTAAGTCTGTTTTCAAAAATGCGGTTTCTGTAGTGCTTCATGAATCAATCAGCAGTTTGAGTAGGGTTTTTTTTGTGAGCGTGGAGAGGAAAGTATTCATTGAGTTGGGCTGTCAATCGACGAGATTTCTCCGCTGTGCTTATGATTGTTTAGCATTCCTACACTTTAACTGTGATGACAGGTTTCTAATCGTGTGTGTCCGTTAGACACATGGTGCGGTTTAAAGAAGTCTTCATCCACTCAAAGTGAAGCATGAATTTGCTGTAAAACGTTTGAGGAGATTTTACAGCGATGCTGTATACCTCTACCCTGCAGCCAAGCAAACTTTCGTCTCGGCGTAAGCAAAAAACGCCAGGCTAAAATTTAATACAAGCGGCATATCTTCTTTGAAATAAGCTATACAGCATACAGCTCAGCACTCGTTTTCAAAAGAAAAGCCACAAAACAAGCATCAAAGCCACATGATGAATGATAAGGCACTTTAGGCTCCGGTAAAGATTAGGTTTGCAGCTTCTTCGAAAGGGGCTGACGTTATTCAAAACCCTCATGAAACCAGTGTCTCTGGTTTCACTTTTTGTAGAGCCACCTGTGTGAACTCAAGTGACGTCCCAATGAGTAATCGCTGTGGGTGTTGTTTACAGCTCCACTGTCCAACCACCTTCACCGTACGGATTGGAGCCACAGTTTTTTTTTTTTCAATTTCAGTCCAGTTTAAATTAGCAAGTTTTGTAAATGAAGAGTCGCAAGCCAGGAAAGCCATTTTCTGGCATGCGTCTGCCCACGGCAGATCGGCTAAGAAGTTAAGTAAGCAGCCGAAAGCGGCATAAATGCAACGTGTGCTGCAGTCTGCGCAAATTATGATGCGACAGGAAGCCACCGACTGTACCGAGACGTGGCTGCCGTTGATGCATGTGAACTCACAGCAAAGCGCGAGTTTCAATAAAAAGAACTTGCGGGTGAAAATTTTACTTTGTTACTTGTTTTTACATGCAATTGTTTTCTAAATACATGGAAGCAAACATACATGAACAGCCAGAATGAAACTGCTCCAACGATCTTTATTTTGGTCCAAGCATGGCAGTCTAATCTTCAGTAACAATAAGAATCCCTTTTAACAAAAAAGACATTTCCGCTACAGCCCCAGCAATGGCTAGGGCATGGAGTTGAACTGTCGCATTTCTGCAAAAAAAAAAAAAACACACACACACACGTTCTTGAAATTATAAAACATAAGTATTTTTATAACGAGAACACCGCATTTACGAAGTCATGGATACTTTGCAGCAATTATAAGTTTAGAACCACGTTCGCTATATTCATTCCCAAAATCTGCCATGAGAATGCCGTCGGCTGACTCGTACGATAAACAGCAAATGCTAAAAGGATAGGATTGCAAAACTTTTTGACATGAATGTTAGTACGTATTATATAGAATTATTCACGGATGTTCATAAAACGGTCCGCCTTTGTATTTCTGCTGAGCAATATTTATTTGCTCTTTGGCTTTATTTCGCAATTGCAACCTGCGCCATAGGGTTTGTCTCAATTAATATGAAAAACTCTCAGGAGGTGTATCGTATATGAAACGAAGATTCAGAAACTTCAGCTGAGGAATTTGGAACTCTTTTCCGTTCAGGTGGGACAGCTCCGCAAAAGTTATTAGGAGGACGAACTGGATAACGTAAAAAAATACGCAATCGCCAGCACAGGGGTGCTGTCCACAAGAAAATATTCTGGAGTTTTGCGTGTCAAAACCCCAATCTGATTATGAGGCACGCCGTAGTGGGGACTCCGGAATAATTTGGACCTCCTGGGGTTCTTCAGCTTGCACCGGAATCAAAGTACATGAGTGTCTTCGCATTTCGCCCCTATTGAAATGCGGCCGCCGTGGCCTGGATTTCATCCGGTGACCTCGTGCCAACACCATAGCCTCTAAGCAACCACGGCGGGTCGGTTGCTGTTCACAATAATGTTCTTAGCATCGACACAATGTAGGGGCACACCATACTGCTATCGCTGAAACACGTCATGTATGAAACACGTCACGTCTCCTCTTGCGCTTCCCTTTATGTTAGGTGCACCCTCTGTCGGTGCCACTACAAGGTCCACGCAAAGCGCATGTCTGCATATATACGTATATTGAGCCATGACTGTTTGAATATATTTAGTGCTGGTTTGCCGCCGCTCAGCACTGGATACATTTGACCTTTCATTGATGAGTGTCGAATACATGCAACCTACCAGAAAAAGATTACATCATGCCGAGTTTCAGTATTGACCATGTTTCTGGTCAAATGTATTCGGCCAACGCCGAATGACTAGCAGCCTTACTGGAAAATTTATAGCAAGCACACAGGAGCAGAAATTGGTGTGGCACAAGGCTCACTTTTAAATGCCTACTGTAATGAACGGAGACAAAGACACAGCCCCCGTTCCTGGGCCGGCTGTTCTATTCTCTGCCTCGTCGTCTTCTTTTCCCTCGTTTGCCCCCTGGCGCCCGGTATACGAGCGCCCGAGCCCAAGTGCATGTTTTCATCTTCACACTCGGCCACGCTGCAAGTTTCCGGCATGGCTTGCAAACACGCCACTTAAAATGAAGGCAACCTGTTGAGTCGTCGTTGGTGAGCCGTCCAGCCTGCAACTAGCTTCTCTGGCGGGCGGCATTGGCTGTTGCGCGCTGGTCGCAGGTCTTGCCGACGATTATCCTGCCTCTCATCATTGAAAATTTCCGCCGAAGTTGAGGAGATTTCCTCCAAGGATGTTCCGCTGACCACTATGGGTGGTGCGACCGCGACCAGTCCTCCCCGCCTCTTCTCAGACCTTCGAGGATCATCACAGGAACAACTGGAGAGGTTGTGAATGAATGGCGATGCCCTGAATGACTGGAGGGCAGAATCGGAGCCACTCCGAAGCGAAGTTGTCGTGCTTGTCACATGGCTGGAACCAGTAGCAACTGACTGTAGTGGACCATGCCGGCCTCGCTTCTCGTCAGGCCTACCGGGACTGTTGTCGCTAAAGAGGACGACGACACATTGTCCGAGAACGTAGACTGGAACCCACTGACACCACCACCATGGCTGCTGGAACCACGAGGTGCTGGTGCTGGCCGCTGCTGAACACCAGAAGATGCCGAAGTGCTGCCACCACTCCCCTGGTGCGGTGGTGGCCCCGCGCATCAAGCATGCCGCAGTGAAGGCTGTCCTGTGATGCCTCCTCTGCGACCTGTCACAACCGACACTCTGGAAGACGAGGACGAGGATGGCACCGGGTGGAGGGGGCCTGCACGCGGCTGCTGCTGCAGCCCAAGGAGGAGTAGGACAGGGCTGTGGACCATCTCGTCGGCGGAAGGCGCCCTTCCTGCAGCAGGGGTGGCGTGTGCCGGAGGGGAGCTCTTGTTGCGCTACTCTTCGGCCCTCAGCAACCGCAGGGCCACGGCGGCTGGGCCAGTGTCCAAAGGGTCGCAGTACTTTACATCGGCCGCGTCGTCGCCGCATGCCTCTGTTGCCGACGTTGCTGCTGATGCAGCTTCATCCACTGTCTTGGAGGCCTTGCTGCCGGGTTCGCTATGGATGGCAGAGGACGCCAACATGGAGTTCGAACCGGAGGCCTGTGACTGATATGGTGGCGGCTGAGGGCTCGACTCGCTGCCTCTATTGCTGAACCGTTGGTTCTCAGCCGCGATCTTCGAGGATGACGAGCCGCAGCTGATACTCGGGAATGTAGGGGCAGTGCAAGCATAAGGGAGCTGGCGGTTGCTAGGTGGTTCTATCGGAAGCGGAATAGTAGCGGAAGCGGTGGTCACCATGCGCTTCCCATCGTCTGGGGTGAAGCAGACGGCGACCCCCGGTGAGCCGGCGTCTGCGGCGAGGCAGCCTGGGCACCACTCTGTCGACGCGTTGCTGGGCACATCTGCCGCAGCATCAAAGCAGTGGCGCGCCGGAGCGCCATGCACAGAACTTCGCTGGTCGGACTCACCGCAGGCAGAAGGTAGCTGGCCGAAAGCAGCTATTAAAGCAGCACTCCTTTCAGGCCAGGACCGCTGTTTGATACCTTCGTAGCTTTCCCATGCCTTGGCGGCACCTCGAAGTCGCCCCGCTGCATCCAGCCATATCGGGTTGTCGGGCCAGGCATGGCGTGCGCCGAGGACGTTGGCGGCTTGCAGCCACAGAATGGGGTCATTCTCAAATCCATGGAACTCCGGTAGTTCTGAGGCAGCAGGTGATGGAAAAGCTGCTGGAGAAAACCCGGAAGCGGCTGAAACTATATAGTCCAGTTGCTGTGACAGCAGCGAGATCGCTCGCATGACGTCAGTTAAACTGCCCCTTGAGCCGCCTGTTGAGCCAGGGGCGGAATGCGCGCACCCTGAGGCAGCGGCAGCGGCTGCAGTACTCGGGCCAGCCGGACCAGTGGCCAAGGGAGCGTGAACGGCATCCGTTGAGCCAGGGCTGGTGGCGGCCGTGGTACTCACTGTAGCCGTAAGCATGGCCAGGGGAGCGTGAACGGCATCCCTTGGTGGCTTAGTTGCCGATGGTACCATGGGGCAGGGATCCAGGGCATGGGAAGCGTGGACGGCGTTCCCTGGCCGCAGGAGGAACGTACGACGGTGAGGATCCATGTCTAAGGCAGCGTGGACGGCATGCCTTGGCGGATCGGAGGTTGACGTAGTCCCAGGCGCGGCATCTATCCGAATTGAAGCGTTGACGGCGTTCCCTCGCCGGAAGGACCCTGGACGCGAGATGCCGGAGGACGCAAGGCCTCCGCAGCACGGTGCTTAAGGCTGAAGCCCCTTAAGACTTGGCTTTCGTCGACTGCGCCATTGTAATGAACGGAGACAAAGACACAGCACCCGTTCCTGGGCCGGCTGTTCTATTCTGTCCCTCGTCGTCTTCTTTTCCCGCGTTCGCCCCCTGGCGCCCGGTGTACGAGCGCCCGAGCCCAAGTGCATGTTTTCATCTTCACACTACCTTCAAAATTTCGCAATAGTGACTCTTTTTCACTGGGATAATCACCCGATCCTTGGCCATTCCTTCATAGTGGGCATGAGCCACTCTCGAGGGCTAGCAACAAGCAAGCAAGCTACCTATGCCTACCCGACGAGGGAACCCATCCGTCTATTGCGTAAGACGAATCGCTATACAGAATTATTGTATAAAACACAATAACTTCGAAAGGAAAAACGGTGGCGTTCCTGTGTTTCGCACCCATGACCCCACCCACTGGGCTAAACACTTTTTTATACATTGCCGACTTTGACATTACACACCAACAAAACAACAAAACTCCAACAAAGCACAAAAGATAAAATGTGTCGACAAAATGTTTACTGGGATGACATTTAAATTATTTTAAATGCTGCGAATTCGTCCAGCATTTCAATCCAGGTTGTCGGTTCATGGCATGTCCGATGGACATCCCTGAACCGTACTACACTTACTTTCAATGAAGTGACCGCGTACAGATCTCACTACGACATCAGCATTGTTGACCTGCGTTCTAGTTTTCCACAAACTGTGGAGGCCCAGGAGCATTATAGCGTCCTATGGAAAACCCTGTTTCTACCAGTAAGAATCTTATTGCCTGTGGATTTAAAGGTAACTCTTTGTATAACGTCCCTTGAAGTACATCCCAGAAAAAAATCGGGTCCCAGCAAAGTAAAAACACGTGTTCAATCATTTCAGGTTTCTTACATAAGAAGCAGTTGATTGACCAAGAGACAAAAATGTCTTCGTTATGAACCCATGTTTTAAGTGATAGTGTATTAGTGTGTAGTTTAAAGAAAAAATTGTTACCGAAGGATGTACTGGCATTCGTTTAACCCTTTTGAGAGCATCTCCTGGCCCTCCATAGTTTGGCATGCGATAAATCGGTACAGGGAGCACAGTATCTATTAGGTCCTTATACATTTTTTCTTAGTAACGTTGGAGAGATACTGCATTGAAAACACCACATGCAACAGTGTGCAGCAAAGCACGGCTTCTCGTAGAGAACCTTTAGCGGCACCACACATTGCTTCAAACGAGCATACAATAAATCCTTGAAGGGGACGACATAAACGCACTTGCATGACTGTGGTTAGGAACATATTGTTCTCATCGCGAGGGTACATAAAGCGCAATACAACTTGTTGCAAAAATAAATGTGCCATACTAAGACCACCTTTCTTTACTCGCAAGAACAAGTTTGTAAGGCTGGTTCTTTCCCAAGTCGATGCCCATATGAAAACGGCGCAGATATTGTGGATATTTTGCAATGTTGATCAGCGAAGCACACAGGACATTCATAGCATAGCATATCTTGCAGGTAATAAATAGGTTAGGGACTGCTGGCGCGCGTGAACATTGACAATTGCCGCCCTTGCCACGCATTAGCTTTTTTCTTTGCTATCGCCGCTTCTTCATCCCAGTACGGCGCCAGGTCCCGATAAGTGTCCAGTGGCACGCCAAGATACGTTGTTGCTGATGTTTACCACTGAAGTCGAGAGAAGTAGCGTGGCACTTCATGTCATTCGCCATGCCAGAACCCATAGCTCTTCTGCCAGTTTATTTCCGGCCCGGTGCATTTGCACAATGTTTCAACTACCACCGCGGCCTCACAAATACTCTCTCTATTCGGGCTGAAAATGGCAATGTCGTCAGCATTCGCCAAAATTTTTCCATGCATTGACTGTAACCTGTAGCCAGCTATTCGTTGATTATTCTGGGTGGCCATGCACAGAGGCTCAAGGTAGGCTATGAAGAACATGAGTGACAGTGGACATCCGTGCATCACAGAAGACTGCACTTGCAGGCAGTCAGTCAGGTCTCCATTTGCAATGACACGAGTGGAACAGTTAGCATACACCATTTTGACACTGTCTGCTAATACGCTTCCTAAATTGAAATGCTCTAGTATTGCGAAGAGAACATCGTGAGAGAAACGGTAAAAGGCTTTTGCGAGATCTATTGGCATCATCACCACTCGGACAGGAAATGCATCACAACATTGTAGCTTGCTTCGAGCTGCGTGTATGTTCGTGGCGATGCATCGACCCTTCATACCACAGGTCTGATGCGTGCCAACCAGCTCCATTTTTGCACCCTTCAATCGTTTGGCCAACACCTTCATTAATATCTTATAGTCGACGTTGGTAATGCATAACGGGCGGTAAGACCCTACCAACAGACGTTTTTCAGTCTGGTGCCTCAGCTTTTGGAATGAGAACGATGTGTCAAGTTGTGAAGGACAGTGGTCTACGATTTTGCTGATATGCTTCGACGATAACATTGAGCAGAATGTGGGCCATCATTGTTTTGAATGCTTTATAAAATTCTATTCCTAGGACGTCAGGGGCAGGTGTCTTGCCAACTGGTAGTGCATCTATTGCGTCCTCTATTTCTTTCATGGAAATTGGCTGTTCCAGAGGCGTTTTTTCTTCGTCCAGCTTTGGCATTAAAGGTACAGATTCTGTTTTAAAGCCCTTTGAAACGCTGTGCGATGGACCAAGCATATATTTGAAATGATCAGCGACGACGCGCTTGATAACATTGTCGTTATCCGAAACGTCATTCCCGCTTCTTATTTGCCCTATTTCCTTATGGCAAACGTATCGCTTTTCGTCCGACAACGCGCGCTTTGTTGGTGTTTCCTTGGACCACAGCTTCCCTTACCATGCACGAATAACCGCTGCTCTGTACTTGTCCGCATCCATTCTTTCCAACTAAAATTTTATGTCTCTTAATTCTTCGGTGTACGTACCTGGTTGGGAGCATTCTATATCCGTATGAAATTCAAGTTCCTCTCGAAGCAGTGTTTTGTTTCGTTTTTCTTCATACGCAATATGCTACTTCTTTCGATAGCTTTCATTTTTACTACTTGCTTGAAATGCTCCCACTTAACACCAACGCTTAAAAATTGCCCAGCGAATAGCTTCTTTAGCTTGTCATCTACATCTTTAACAAAACCCTTATCCCCAAACAATTTCCTTTTAAGTTTCCAAAGGTTTCATCCAATGTAATTTTTGTTTTCTTTTTTACCAAAGGTTGCAATAGCTAGACAGTGGTCACTGAAAGACAATGGCTTAACCTCATACGAAGTGCATCGTAGCACACGTTCAAGCGACATGTACAACCTGTCTACTTGTGCATGGCTACCACCTTGAAAATGAGTGAATTGCGGAAGCCTGCCTTTTATGAAAGCACTGCCAATATCTTCTGAGTTGTGATCCTGAACTAATACATTAAAGACCTCCACAATTTTATCTCTCACTGGCAAACCTTTTACACAATTTACCGCATGGCAAACACAATTGAAGTTTCCCACCAAAACTAGTATTTTTTTCGCAATCGTGATAGATTTGAGAACTTTTAAAAACAGTTTTCTCACTGCCTCTACATTGGGAGCATACACACAAATCGCCATCTGGATGGTTAGCAAGGAACTGAGAGGCGCGTGCCACTCTGTGATCGGTAGAAACGCGGCCTCTTGCGTGGGCCGCTCCCGGAGGTCGTGAACAGCCGCGCCACAAAAAAACATAATTTTTACAACGAAGCAGTATACCTCTACCAGCCAAGGAAATTTTCGTGTCGGCGTAAGCCAAACACGCCAAGCTAAAAATTGAATACAAACAGCATATCTCCTTTGAAATCAGGCATCAGCATGCAGCTCAGCACTCGTTTTCAAAAGAAAAACCACAAAACAAGCATCAAAACTACGTGATGGAAGATAAGGCGCGTGTGAACAATGGGCATACCCTTCGACGCGTCCTGGTAAATATTAGGTTTGCAGCTGCTTCGAAAGGAGTTGACGTCATTGAAAACCTTCGTGAAACCAGTGTCTCTGGTTTCACTCTTTGTAGAGCCAGGGGTGTGAATTCAAGTGACGTCACAATAGGTAATCGTTGTGGGTGTCGTTTACAGCGTTCCTTCTCCCGCGTGTGTTTCCCGGTAAAGATAACGGTTGCGTAAGCTACTCCAAGTGGAAAAGCACCCAACAGCAGAGAAATCGCGTACTGACGTCACCACGGTCTAGCAACTCATTCAGTTCATTCCAGGCTACCATGGGTACACCACGGAAAGCAAAGACGCCAAAAGAACAGCGTGAATATAATGTCGTTGTGAAGTAATAAACGGTGCATTTAAGTACATTTCACTTGTGTCTGGTTTCGCTCTTTGTAGAGCCGCGTGCCTGAATTTAAGTGACGTCCCAATGGGTAATTGTTGTGGGTGTCGTTTACAGCTTCACTGTCCAACCACCTTCACAGCATGGATTGGAGCCCCAGTTTTTCATGTTTCTGTTATTGTTTCACACTTTTAATATTGAAGTCGGAAAAGATATAACATTAACGACATGCGCTGCCGGTTATTTGTTCATGTCATTTGTTTGTGGGCTGCCATTCTCAAAATTCCGAGGAATAACTTTGTCAAGAATCCAACACAAGGTATGAGAAATTTCAGGCATAGAATGTGGTGGAAATGTAACGCGCATATACCACACGTCATAGAGCGAGACATGGTATATACGTCTACCTAAATATATACGGAAATGTTCGCTCAATAGACGTCAGACTCTGTAGTTTTGCAAGACGCGTAGCGCCACCTGCCGGTGCGAAGAGGTAATAATTGAGTAGTGCAAAGTCCGACTCCCTTGCTAAGTTGTCTAAGCAGCTAGCGACTGCGTAACAACGATTTAACTTAATTTTGGTTCATATTGCGAATGTTTTGCGCATTTAACACCCAGAAAGAGAGCTATGAATTTCTCCGCTAATCAGACGCGCCGCTGAACTGCCATAAAGATACAAAGCTCTTGTTGGCTCACTCGTAAGAACGATGGCGAGCACCATGGTAACCGCGACAGCTCCGCGCGCAACGAAGATGCGCCGCAGTCGACGCTACTGTTGCGTTGCAGCCATGAACGTGAAGGACTGAATAACAACGTTCAGTTTTACCGATTTCCATCGCGGTCGTATGAAGGAGAAAGGCGAGAGCGCCGGATACGGGCCGCTCTGCGTGT
Source organism: Dermacentor silvarum (assembly GCF_013339745.2). Lineage (NCBI taxonomy): Eukaryota > Metazoa > Arthropoda > Arachnida > Ixodida > Ixodidae > Dermacentor > Dermacentor silvarum. The sequence goes on along the minus strand of NC_051162.1, from coordinate 80,812,864 downwards.
TGGGTAAGCGAATTACTCGCATTCTCCACAACACAGCCGCTCACATGAAAAAGTGTGATAATGGTGTTCTGCTGTAATCTGTTGCGTAGCCCTGACGGGGGATTGTGGCAACCAAGCGAAAACTCAAGAATCTGCAGCCGTCACTTCGATGGCAACAGAAAAAACAACGTAGCGAACCATCCTGCGTATGTGCCATCGATATTTCCGCCTGTTTGGAGAGATTTGGCAGGTCAGTTTAACCAAACATTTTGGTTCCTTTATGTTATTCTTCATTTTGGTTCCTACTTTTATTCAAAATCTTGGTTTCTAGGGCGTTGTGGTATCGCCAGCTCATTTCTAGTTTCGGCTTTTCCGGTACAACAAGCACGTTTCGCAATGCACTGAGCCCTCTCGAGTGCGTGTTTTTTTTTTTCAATGTGAGCAATAAGTTGCCATAGGAGCACTGGATGAGCAATTGCGAAGTAACGCACGTATGTAGAAAAAATGTCGCGTTTATTTACGTTTATTTGTGCGCGTGTGTTGTTTTAGGCGTCTGCTGAAAATTCAAGGGTACTGAGCGGTGCTGTAGCTCCCGTGAGACAGGAAGATGCGGCGCGCAGGCACTGTAGGAAGCTTAATAACTTTCGTTATGTTCGCACGCTGTTTATTGCCTTGGAAAACGTTTTCTGTTTGCTGCCCGAAAAAGGCTATGGAAGAATTTATTCTCTTTGAATAATTACGACAATAAACATTACGAATAAATGCTTAACGCTTTGAGGGTCGAATTGTTTTGCCAAATGCGACCCCGCAGGGTCGATTTTTTTTTAATTGCTGATTTAAATTCTTCTAAAGAACCTATTTCGAAAAAAATGGTCGTAATTTTTTTAGAGTGACCGTAAAGTGACGAGAAAATCGTTTGTGTTGTAAAATACACAATGTTCATTCATGAATAAGAAGATAAGCGCACTGAAAAGTTTTCATGTGCACATCCGGAAAGCGGAACAAGTGAGAAGCCTTCGTCTTATCGCCAAAAAGGTGCGATAGAGCTTTTGTCGTCTCCAAAAACGGAAACGCGAGAACGGCAGTATCGTTTATGTGTATATACGCGCCTGCCCGTGAACAGATGTAATCGCGCCGCGGTGAGCGATAAACGATCGAGTAAGAAGCGGTCACCCTTTGAGAGATTTGAAACCAGGTAGCCATCAGTTTAGCGCGTGAAACAACTAGCAAATGCTAACACGTGTTCAAACGAATAAATGCCAAAATATTGTTCGCGACCACCTTTAGGCTTGTTTTGCTTTCGGTTGTACCCCGCGAAAGCGGACACGCACGTATCTCCATTTGCAGTAAATACAAACGGAAGACAACCGTGAAGAGAACATTCGAAGATGCGCGATAACATGCTCGAACGCACAGGAATCGAGAGCTGAAACGACAAGGCAACGGAAAAGGCGGAGGTCGCCAGGGCCATTCGCCCCTGATAAAGGGAGCTTTGCACCACTTACCGTAAGCTACATAGCTGACTGAATGAATCATATATGTACTTTATCGCTTTGACATTATGTACGTACCCAAATTTAACACATTTAAGCGCTAGAGAAAGGACGTCGGAGTTCTTCCTCGAACTCGATGTCGTACGATGCTCGCCGTACTTGCGAGTTGCAGCGCGCCGAAATAACATCTGAAACTTCTTTTATATTGTACACGTACTTCGGTCTGCTGAGCTTCCTCCCTTTCCGAAGCGTGGATGGGCGGAAGAAGCTTTCCAGGTCCTTGATTTTTAGGAAACCGTGCCTCAACACAACCGAAAGAGGGGGGTTCATTGTGGCCTATGCAGCTTCGCTTGCGGACAGCTCTCTTTTCACTACTCAGTTTGCGCCAAAGCTGCGATGGGGGCGCGGGGGGCGGGTTTTTCCGCAGCGTCGCCTGGGCAGAGTCTGAAGTCTATGACAACGCCGCCGACGCAGACGCCTGATTTTCTGCGATACCTCTTGGAGGCCCTTAACGCTACTGCGTTAAAGTCGTAGCGCCCGTGGGAAGTGACAGTAATTCAGCGCGTGGTGTTCATATCTAAACAAAACGTGCAGTTCTGACATCATCGCTGGATTATAGAATAAGATATCAATCAGTCATACATGTGAACGAATCCTTTCACCAGCGATGGTTGGATGAATACTATAACATTCGGAACTCTAGCAAAATGGTACTTGACTGGAGATCATCCGTCGTCCTATCTGTGCTTAATCCAGGAGCTGCGGTAAAGCCCCTTCCGTCCTATCGTGCTAAATGCCTCTGATGTCATGTTACGCATGGTACATTAGCGTCTAACGCGTGTACTTCAGAGGAATAAATTCGTTCCTGAAGGTATGAGCGGTTTCTGCCAAAAACGCTCCACAGCAGATTTTATTGCAGACATGGCCCCGTTGCTGTAATCTGCTTGAAACAATCGTCTCAACGAGTGCATACTGTTGCTGGACATCCACCAATCATTTAACTCTCTCCCGCATTTGGACATTATCGAAGCCCTCAATTAGGCTGGTGTGGAAGGCCGCGCACTTGATTACGTCTTCGGCTATTTATCGCACAGAATAATGAACGTACACTGGTAATGTGACAAGCCAACCTTTCCCTGCAAATTGTGGAGTTCCTCAGGGCAGCGTAATACCGCCACTTTCGTTCAACTGCGCGCTTGCAGGCCTACCTTACCGTTTATCGAAGAGGGAGAGTTATCCGATAGGTGTTGCAATGTAAGCGGACGATATGGTGTTATCGATTACTGGGGCTTCCAGCGCTGGACCGCAACTACAAACATTGCAAACTGCATTATGTGTGATGGCGTAATTTCTTAATGAAATCCGCCTTTCCATTTTTCCACCTAAGTAGGCATATATTACCCCTAATTCTCAACAGAGAGCACAACAGTCCCTGAAACGTTTTCAACTAAACGATTCTCCTATATTATACGTAAAACAACACAGATATCTTGGTATAATCTGAGATGACCGCATCAGCTAACGACCTGCTGGTAAAGCTTTACGTACATCATCCCGGTCTCTCCTAAAATATCTGACAACATGGACAGCTCGAGGCAATGGCTGTGATCAGTGAAATAGCTCTACGTGCGTACCAAGGAATATTGCTGTGAAGAGCACTTTATTCTCTGATTTTGGTGAACGTTACAACTTGACCGATTTCACAGCTAGGAAAGGTCACCCGAGTGGCCCTTCGGGCAATACTAGGCCTTTCGCGATCCGCAGAATCAAGCGGTTTACTTGCCGAAGCCATACAACTACCACTGAGACGACAAGTCAATCGAAGGGCCTAACACCACATAAATCGTCTATGTCGGACCGACGACGGCAGAAAGAATATTTTTGAGCGAGTGCTCAGCAGACAGAAATGGCAAGAAATAATTAATAATCGTGGTCATGTGGTAACGATGTACAACTGGCCTTGAACGGCTTTCGTGAGTCTTGAGATCTCTATCTAAGCTCTTATAAGGAAGATAGTGTGGAAGACATAAGATGTGCATGGCTATGGACCTGCCGTGGAGGCATGGAGGCTATGGTGTTGCGCTGCTAAACACGAGGTCACGTGAAGAAATCATGGCCGCTGCCGCTGCGTTTTAACGGGGACGCAACGGAAAAACCCTCGCGTCCC